>NW_024532793.1:0-82500 GCF_016097555.1 Gigantopelta aegis
TTTTTGCAGAGGTTCTACAAATGGCTCACATCTGGATTAGGTATTGGTCTATAAGCCATAGGTATTTCCTTGGTGTAGGACCTAAGTCTGAAAAATCATTAATTGTCCCATATTATCTTTGTAGTATGGATTATTAGGAGCTTCCCCTTGCTTGTAAATCATTGGAGTGGACCTCTCAAGTTATTCTTGTAGTCTCTTCCTTCATTTGATATCCATGATTAGGTTCTTGTCTATAGTGACCACCTCTCTGATTAAGTCCAACACCTGACCTCCTGATAAGTGGATTGTGTCCTCTCTCTATCATCATGACTCTGGTATCTGAAAACCTTCTCTTGTCATTATTCCATGATACACTGAGTCAGAAGCTCCTCCTCTGGACCCACATGTGGCCTACTCCAGGTCCTCCTTGTGGAACATTATAGCCTCCTCTATCCATTCTTCCAGGATCAGGTCTACCCATTGGAACTGGGTAGCTTCTTTCTCTAGCCTCTACCTGAGGAAGTCCTCCTCTGAGATCTTGGAAGCCACTTCTATCCATCTCTCCTGATCTCTTATCATGTCCTCTTCTTACAGCATCATTGCAAATGGAGGATTTTGGACACGATCATTAAACTCCTGGATTCTCTACATTGAGGATTATTCAAAGGAGCAGGTGGCTATATAATTATAAAAACAATTACTAATTTATACAGACTATTATATTCTTCCATTTCTCTGTCATTGAATTGAAAATCATTGTTGCTATGCTCAATAAGTCTAGTTTATTTTCACCAGAGAAAGGTTTTGGATTAGGATACATTTCTAACATCAGGAGGTGGTCCACCTCTATGAGCAAAAATGTGTGCCCTCATTGTTCACTGGTGGACGCTGTGGGGATGATATTGTGCATGAGAAGGCATACAGGAGGTTGATATGGCTGTTGAGAGATTTCAATCCTCCATTTGGAGGAGGGACAGGTTTACCGGTAGAGTTGAAGCTGGTAGAGTAGGTGGTTGGTAATTGTCTTTAGGCGCTCCACATGAAAAGTCTCTTCTCTAAATTCATTTTTTCTTGAAAACATTTCTTCAGGTGCTACTAGAATAGTAATTTTATTAACAACAAACAGAATAAAAATGTTATAGATATATAAAATAAAATATCAAATTAATTACTTACATTTATCATCTTTTTCAGATTGTGATGCTCGTAGCGGTAACGAAAACCCCCTATGAGAAATATATTATTATATCAATTAAAAATATAAGACTCCTCAAAGAAAGACACTTAACTAATTTTCCACTAGCTGTGCTAGTAAATTGAGCTTCAAGCTGATGCTGTTTAAATCGAACTGCTATTAATTTTCCACCTGTAGCATCTCGTTTATCAGGAACTGGAAACTGAATCATATCTCGTGTTTTTTGTTACTTGCACATCAGCTGGAAGAAATATTCAAATTTTCTGAAAATATAAAAACAATGTGTCAATTATTTAACATTGTGATTATAAAATCAAATTTAATGTGAATGACTAACACATCATTACAAAACGAACTCCTGGCTAGAGCTTGCCTCTAACAAATATGAGACTAACTTCTCTATGCAAAGGTTGATTAGTTTAAAAAGGGGTGTGGTCACTTGAAGAATTGTTAGTATTGTGTCCATATAGGAATCACTTAATATACCTGATTTGTTGAATCTTCAGGCATTACTTGAACAACAAAAACTCTTTTTTTCTTTCAATGATAATAATTCTACTGGTCTTGTTACCAGAGGCAAAATTGACCCATTTATTCAAACCAAAATCCCAATTATAGACATGAGCTATCCCAGAGTGTGCTGCAGCAATTGCAGTAATCCATCCTCCATGAGAAAAAGTATAAGAGGAGAAAAGATGAGGGAAGCAAGAAGGGAAACCCCCTGATCAGTCACTGGATTTCAATTGCGCATGCGTAAACACTGTGACTCATGGTACCCCTGCCACACCTTCTCTTGTACTCTATATCAACCACAGTTCCACGTTGTGAGTTGACGGCAGATGTCTACTGAACCAATAGCAAGAAAGAAAAATGTCTGGAGAAGTTGAAGTTAAATTCAACCAAATCTTCATCAATAACAATGGGTTGATTCAGTCAGTGGCAAGACCTTCCCTACCATTAATCCTTGCACTGGAGAGAAAATCTGTGATGTAGCTTAAGGAGACAAAGCTGATGTGGATAAGCAGTCGTTGCTGCACGTGAAGCCTTTTAAGTTGGGTAGTTCTTGGCGCACTATGGATGCTTCTGAGCGAGGAACCTGCTTAGTAAGCTTGCTGATCTTGTCGAACGCGACAGGGAATACTTGGCTAAGTTGGAGACCTTAGATAATGGTAAACCTTACCATATTGCATATGCAGCTGATCTTGACCTTACTATCAAATGTTATCGCTATTATGCTGGTTGGGCTGATAAGATCTACGGGAAAACTATTCCTCTAGATGGTTCTTTTCTTTCAATGACACGCCATGAGCCTGTTGGAGTATGTGGGCAAATTATTCCTTGGAATTTTCCTCTTTTGATGCAGGCTTGGAAACTTGGACCTGCATTGGCTTGCGGCTGTACAGTTGTTATGAAACCAGCCGAACAGACACCTTTGACTGCACTATATGTTGCATCCCTTATCAAAGAAGCTGGTTTTCCACCTGGTGTCGTTAACATCATTCCCGGTTATGGTCCAACAGCTGGTGGAGCTGTTGCCGCTCATCCCGACATTGATAAAGTAGCCTTTACAGGATCAACTGATAAGTAGGTCATATCATCTTGGAGACTGCTGGTAAAACTAACCCAAAAGAGTGACATTGGAGCTTGGAGGGAAAAGCCCCTGCATTGTTCTTTCTGATGCAGACCTTGATGATGCTGTCGAACAGTCTCATAACTACTTGTTTTTCAATCAAGGTCAATGTTGCTGTGCTGGCTCTCGTATTTTTGTTGAGGAATCCATTTATGATGAGTTTGTTCGCAGAAGTGTTTGAGCATGCTAAAAAAAGGAAAGTTGGTGATCCGTGGGATCAAACAAGTCAGCAAGGTCCTCAAGTTGACCAAGATCAATTTGATAAGATTATGGATCTTATTGACAGCGGGAAAGAAAGAAGGAGCTAAGCTTGAGTGTGGAGGCAATCGAATTGGTGACAAGGGTTTTTTTGTTGAACCTACTGTCTTTACAAATGTTGGTGATGATATGCGTATTGCTAAAGAGGAGATTTTTGGTCCTGTGATGCAGATTATGAAAATTCAATACAATCGAGGAGGTGATTGAACGCTCCAATAAATCTCGTTATGGCCTCGCTGCAGCTGTGTTTACAAAGAACATCGATCGTGCTTTGATGTTTAGCTCAAGGTCTTCAAGCTGGTTCTGTATGGATCAATTGTCATAATGCTTTTTTCATTCAGTCGCCATTTGGTGGCTTCAAAGAATCTGGTATCGGACGTGAGCTGAGTGAGTATGCTCTGCACGAGTACACAGAAGTGAAAAAACAATCACCATAAAGCTTCCACAAAAGAACTCTTAAAATTTAAGTATTTTGAAACTGCTGTAGTTAATTGAACCAATTTACTTGTTTTCCCTAATTGAGAATTAAAAATTACATTTAAATGATTTAACCCCGTGTCCACGTGTCGTGCTTAGCAATGATTGTCAATGTTTTCTGGAGAAGATATTGTACAAAGAGTGAATTTAATCATTTAGGATTAGACACCATCTTGTGTAAGAGGTTATCAAGACTTGGTATAGTAACACCAACTGATATACAACAGAAAGTATGTACATTTAGAAAAGGAATATTATTGTAGTCATTATATTGTAATGATGTTAAACAATCGTATAAAAATTGGACAGAAAATAACTAATGCTACCTTTGCAAAAGAACTTCCATTTAATAAAATGGCGTAGCTTCATTAACTTAATTTAAATAAAGGAAAAGTGTTTTAAAGGTATATAGGTTTTTTTTTTCAATGTAATATTTGATGTTTACAGTAACTAAGCCTTTGTGAATGTCGTCAGTTCCAAAAGTGTCACAATCTAGTCTCAATGTCTAGTTTTAATTTGCCTCTATATGAGCAGAAGAACAAGCTGGTCATTTTCAATTGTATACTTGAATGACTACATAATTATCAGATGATGAGTACGGTGACTATCATGTGATACTAGTATCTCTTATTGATATCCTTGTCTATCCTGTTAGAGTCTACATCATTTATTAAATGGACATCATGTCATTGCAAATGCAGAGACTGGTTCTGGCAAGACTTTATGTAAGATATGATTATATCATTAATTGTAACAATCGATTCTTTTATTGTTGTTTTAATAGGCTTTTTTATTGCCAGTTCTTCAACAATTACTATCTCATTCTCGTATTGGTGTAAATATTTCATCTCCTTTTGCAGCTGTATTAGTTCCTACTCCTGATCTGGCCCATCAAGTAAGTAATGATGATATTTTAGATAATTGAGTTCAGCAGGTAATTGGTGTAAGAAGCTGTTTAATTTTGAGAAGCCACCTTAATCACAATTTATACATACTGATATAGTTTTAATGATCTTTAGTAAAATGTTTATGAGAAGACTAGTAGGTGTTACAATTTGATTTAAAGGGATATATTGTGTCTGAAAAGCTTAGCTGCATGACTTTGTGGTTTGACCACCTCCTTAGTATGTTACTATAGCAATACTACTCAATCAGATAAACTAACTCTCTCAAGTTTATTTTGAAGTCTTGTCGGTATACGTTGTCTTAGCATGTTGTTGTTTTCACTATTTAAATAAATTACTGGTCCTGACTTAAATTAACAAAATAGCAGCTGTTCTAAAGACTTTCAGTATTAATTATCTGTTACATAACTGTCATCAATTAAGTTGTGATTTACTTTATAATATTTTAGGTCGATTTGTCATTTAAAGAACTTGCGTCTGATCAGTTTTAAGTCTTCCATGGCATACTCAAATCGTCGTTTATCTATAACACCAGCAACTCATCTGATTATAACCACACCCACAATGTTATGTCAATATGAAATCTATAAAATATTACGCAATGTGAAAATACTTGTTTTTGATGAAGCTGATGTGCTATTTGTCGGAGGACAAAGACAATATTCTTGGGATGTTCTAAAAGTATTTCAAAAGCTCTCTTTTGAGGAGAGAAAGTCCCATTTGAAAGACAATTCTGTTAACCATAAAAACCATAACACCATACATGACAAAATCCTCATCAGATGCCATCAATATCTTTACCAGACCCTTTAGACAGTTAATTTTTACTGCAGCCACTCTTCCTAAAAGGGTCCAAAGAGTGTTGGTATGTTACTAAGTAGACATGTTCCACGTAGTACTTTGTTCATTAATACTGAAACAAACACATCGTCTTATTTTGAAAACTGATGTAAGCTATGTTAACATTAATTGCACAACAAGTAGTGAAGATCTCTTTGATTTAAAGATTAATCAATTAATTAATGATCTGAACAATTTAATTGAACCAGTCTCAAGAGCTTTGCCGAAAGTTTTAATATTCTGCAACTCTGTTGCAACAGTACAATCAGTATATATGAAATTATCTCATATAAATTCATGGTGGTCAGAGAGAGCAGCTGAATTACACAAGATGGTCCCTCCGGAAGATAGGATATCATTAATACATCAATATAATACAGGAAACATTAATGTGTTGATATCAACAGACTTAGCTTCTCGTGGACTAGACCTTGTTGATGTTACCTTTGTCATTATGTTTGATTTTCCTGTAAACACAATTGATTTTTTACATCGAGCTGGACGAACTGCAAGAGCTGGTAAATCAGGCCATGGTATGTTGTGTTGTTGTTGCTATGTACATGTATTGTTGCTATGTACATGTTTGTTGCTATGTACATGTTGTTGTTTTTATGTAATACTTGTACGTGATGTTGTTGTTGTTGTTGTTCATTATCTTTTTTTGTTTTCAGTGAGAGCATATGTCTGTCCTACTGATAACGATCTTGCTATTGAGATACAAAAGGCAACAAAAGATTTTC
This sequence comes from Gigantopelta aegis, assembly GCF_016097555.1. Lineage (NCBI taxonomy): Eukaryota > Metazoa > Mollusca > Gastropoda > Neomphalida > Peltospiridae > Gigantopelta > Gigantopelta aegis. The sequence goes on from NW_024532793.1 coordinate 6,025, forward strand.
CAGCTGGTCTACATTCCTTGTTCAGTAGAAACAAGATGTTTCGTAGAAAATTAAAGAGAAAAAGAACAACATTGATAGATCAGTAACACAATAAGATGTGAATTTATTAATAAATGATGAAAAATTATTATGCAGATAGTTTGATTATTATATCCCACGTGTAATTGTGTATGCCACACCCATGAATGGCAGACAGCTCACTCAATTAGCAAGGAAGCAAACTCATCTTCTCAAGACTTACAAAATGGCTACTGCTGAACTTTCTTCACAAGAATCAAAAAAGACAGTTAACAGATTGTCACAAGAGAAGTCTCCATATTTACTACAACATGCTACAAACCCTGTTAATTGGTATTTTGCATCATAAAGCTATTTACAATTAGACTTAAATAAATTTGTCTCAGGTATCCTTGGGTGAAGAGGCATTTATGAAAGCTAAAAACAGAAAATAAAAACCGATCTTTCTTTCTGTTGGTTATTCCACTTGTCACTGGTGCCATGTTATGGAAAGAGAATCCTTTGAGAGCACCAGTATTGCTAAGATCTTAAATGATCATTTTGTCAGTATCAAGGTTGACAGAGAAGAGAGACCAGATGTAGATCGTGTCTACATGACATTTATACAAGTTAGTTGACTTGATTTAAATACAGAGGAAATCTGAGGACGACCATCACTCTATCATGAGTGCAATATCAATTACTTTGTCACAACTAAATTATTTCTTTTTTAGTAATGTCTTGATCTCCATTAGGCTACTCAAGGTGGTGGTGGTTGGCCAATGAGTGTCTTTTTTAACTCCAGACTTAAAACCTTTTATCGGAGGAACCTATTTCCCTCCTGAGGATGGGCTAGGTCGCCCAGGTTTGCTACTATTTTAAATGCCATACACAAGCAAGTCAGTATAATTTTATTGTTTTAGTGAAATTATTTTTTCCCATTAAAAGTGGACAAAAGATCATGACCAAATTAAAGATAAAATGGCGCATTTGATTACTGCATTACAAAGACTCTGTTACTATTTGTCCAGCTGATCCTCAACTACCTGGGTCAGGATGCATTCAACGAGGTGCGGAGACTCTGGCAAAGAGCTTTGATAAGGAATATGGTGGATTTGGTCGAAGACCCAAATTCCCTCAGCCAGGTTAGTATCAGCAATTTGTATAAACTTTAAAAACATATTCTTTTTGTATTTAGTTTATGCTCGATTTTCTGCTAAGGGTATATGCTCGTTATCCAAGTTCTGAAATGGGACAAGATGCTTTAAAGTCAATCTTATTTACATTAAAAGCAATGTCCAAGGGTGGTATTCATGATCACATTGGACAAGTGAGATATATAGTCTAAAATAAATTATAAGATCTTTATACGTATGTATATAGGGTTTTTCATCGATACTCCACTGATCAGTCTTGGCATGTTCCTCATTTTGAGAAGATGCTTTATGATCAAGGACAATTAGTCTGTGTCTATCTTGATGCTTATCAGGTATTTAAGTTATAAGAGAGTTCTATAGCTGTACATTTGGTATGCTCTTAGATTACTAAAGATGAGGATTTGGCTGATACTGCTCGTGATATTCTCGTGTATGTTTCTCGAGATCTTAGTGATAAAGTATGTTAACAAATCAATTAATAAAAGAATTTGTAATGATTTGTTAAACATACTTTGTTATAGGATGGTGGGTTTTATTCTGCTGAAGATGCAGATTCTTATCCTGATTTTAATGATACACATAAAAGAGAGGGTGCTTTTGTGTTTGGACATTGGAGGAGATTAAATCTCTCCTACCTGACCCCTTACCAGGAGGAACAGATGGAAAAACATTAGCTGATTTAGTTGCATGTCATTATGGGATAAAAGAAGGTGGAAATGTACAAGGAGAACAGGTCAACAACAAGTCACATGACCAATTAATCATTAACTCCTTTATCTAGGATCCTCATGGCGAACTAAAGAACCAGAATGTTTTAATAATAAGAGAATCAGTTGATAAATTAGCTACTCAGTTTTCTTTGAAAGAAGAAGTAGTAAAAACTCAGCTGGCTAAAGCTAAAGAAATACTTTACAATCACAGACAAAAACGTCCCAAGCCACATCGTGATGACAAGATACTCACAGCATGGAATGGTAAAGAAAGCTTTAGCTCTTTATGTTCATTTTGATATGACATCTCAGTGATCAATCATATAATTATAAAATCCGAAATCCTTTTATTGAATTTAGGTATTAATCTAGTGAAAGATATAATGGAAGAAGAAATGCCTTCCTATTAAGAGTGTAGAAATATTTGCCATATCACAAAAAAGAAGTGTTTGATTAGATAGATAACACTAATTTGAATATCTATTCTATGGCTAAACAAAAATGCATTACTTTATAAAAGTCTGAGTGGCTAAGAAAGATATCACAAAAAATATTTAATAGCTCCAGTTTAGAATGTATTGCGGTCCCAATGTATCTACATGTAAATACATGTATTTACATGTAAATGCATGTATTTACATGTAGATACATGTATTTACATGTAGATATATTAGTACCATAATACATTATAACTGGAGCTATCAAATAATGTTTGTGATATTTTTTCTTAGCCACTCAGACTTTTATAAAGTAATGCATTTTTTTGTTTAGATATTTATTTGAGATAGTTTTTGTGATTGTTTTCTATTTTTTGATGAGGTTGTGTAATGTTTCATCTCACCTTTATTAATAGGTTTAATGATTTCTGGACTCTCTCGTGCAGCTCAAGTACTCAGAGGATCTGAGTATCTTAAAACTAGCAGAGAAAGCTGCTACATTTATTAAAGAGAACCTCTATAACAAAGAGACTGGTATGCTGTTAAGGAATGCCTACAGAGATACTAAAGGGTAAATAAAAAGATATTATATAATTTATCTTACATTATAATTCTGTAGTGATCTTAGTGTGAGTAACATTGAAGGGTTTGCTGATGATTATTCCTTTCTTATTTGTGGTCTTCTTGACCTCTATGAGGCTAGTTTTGTCTCCCTGTTGGTTGGAATGGGCTTATAAACTCCAAGTACAACAAGATGCATTGTTTTTGGGACACAAAAGGAGGTGGATACTTCAGTACCAGTGGAAAAGACACAAGCATCTTGATAAAAATAAAAGAAGGTTTGAGAGCTCTTTATAAATTGTCTGTCTCTCTACCTCTTTTATTTTTAGATCAAGATGGTTCTGAACCCAGTCCAAATTCTGTCTCAGTTCTAAATTTATTAAGGTTATCTTCGTTACTTAATAAACCAGAACTTCGTTCACGAGCTGAAGATATCTTCAAAACTTTTAATAATCATATGACAGAGCATCCTGCTGCTCTTGGTGGAATGGTCAGTTCCTATATTTCCTATCTTCAAAAAGGAAAACAAGTAAGAAAGACTATTAAATTTTGTTGATTCAAATAAAATTTATATGTACCAATTTTCAATTTTCTCCAAAATTAATAGATCATCATTGTGGGATCTTTATCTTCAGAAGACACTCAGCAGCTGCTTCAATGTGTCCACTCTTTTTATATTCCCATAAAACACTTTTGCTACATGATCCTCAGAACCCATGTCCCTTATTGGTAGATAATCTCTCAGTGCTGCAGCAAATGAATGTACTCATGGAGGAGAAAGCTACAGTGTATGTGTGTGAAAATTATCAATGTTCTAGACCTACAAACAATGTAAAAGTTTTGAGTGAGATAATTAATCCAAAGAAATCAATGTCTGTTTGATATTTAAAGAATTAATAACTGTACAATTTATTATTATAATTGTCCGCTCAAATTTTGCATGATTTTGTAAAAAAATTAAACTAATAAATTAAAATTTTGTTAATGGCATGGAGCTACGTGTGTAGAAAATGTTCACTAATAAGGCAATCACTAGAGTGCTGACAGTAGCGTCCACCTGTGTTTTCATCATAGTAGGACTTGTTATTTGTAAGTGCAGGTGTATTTTAAATGCATATGAATACAGAATGACTCATATATCAATGTTTTCACATGTATATTGGTTAGTGAAGGCATTTAAGGGTTAAATTTAGAACATAGCTGATGCATGATCCTTAAATAGAGTGCCATGATATATTCTCTCAGCTTTAGTCTTATCCCCAGACCTATACACATGGCAAAAGTACTTTTAGTTTTGTGTGTGTAGGCTCTGTATAAATGTCAGGGGACAAGACTGGTCTCAACCTCTATGTGGAAAAGAGAATAAAATCTGAACATTAATCACATATTATTGTTGAGGAATTTAAGTTGGTATATGCATCAAACTAAAAATGTTTTATTAGTTTTTGTTACTAGTTTGTTTATTAGTTTTGTTTATTAGTTTGTTTATTAGTAATTTTCCTATTCAGACGTTGAATTTCATTATCCAAATCATGAACAAAGACTATGGCAACAAATTTTACAAGATTATCATTTTCATAATAATTCTGTGAGTTATTGATCAATTTATCACCTTAACTACAGTATCTATTCATCCATTTATGATAAATTAGTTGTCCATTTATTCCTTTATTCATCCATTTACTATAAATTAGTTTGTCCATTTATTCCTTTATTCATCCATTTACTATAAATTAGTTGTCCATTTATTCCTTTATATGTCCCATTTACTATAAATTAGTTGTCCATTTATTCCTTTATATATCCATTTACTATAAATTAGTTGTCCATTTATTCCTTTATTCATCCATTTATTATAAATTAGTTGTCCATTTATTCCTTTATATATCCATTTACTATAAATTAGTTGTCCATTTTTTTCCTTTATTCATCCATTTATTATAAATTAGTTGTCCATTCATTCTTTTATTCATCCATTATACACACAGACTATAGGTAAAGTGAACTATGACATATGGACATGTGGACCATACGTAGGATATCTTGTTGATGATATGAGATTACAAAGAGATTGGCCTAACAATCCAACAGTAAATATATTAATAGTAATTAATTACTTAATAACTAACAGTAAATAGTTAATTAATATTGATTAATTTATTACTTAATAACTAGACAAGACAGTTTAGTGAAACATTACAAGTAGTCTATGAGAAAACATTTCACATTGGAGTCAAACTTTATGGCTATATATTACCACCTTTAACAGGTACTATCATTATATATTCCATACTTTTCTCCTTTATTCCCATGTTAATCTATGTCTATACTCTCATCATTTCATTCCCATACTATTCCATACCTATACTCTTATCATTTCATTCCCATACTATTCCATACCTATACTCTTATCATTTCATTCCCATACTGCTCCATACCTATACTCTTAGGTAACTATGAATTCATGATTGTTCAGAAAGTAAACAAAGCAGCTGTTAGTGGAGAATTTTGGCTCAGTAATGATTCTGATCCAACAAATTTAAGAGAACTTTTAGCAATAACATATACTGTAGTAAGTAATATAAATGATATGTGTTGCTATGGAGATATTATTATCATGTTGCTATAGATGGAAGGATTCACTACTTATGTTACAATTTCAAAACCAGCAGCTGTAAAGTTAGTCTTAAATACATCATATTTACAAGGACATGTTTTGAAAATTCTCATATCTTATCTCATTGTTGATACAGTAGTAGATATAGCTAGTAGGTTTAGAATTACATGAAATGTACTGAGCCCTCTAATTCATAATCAATCACGCTTTCTTTGTATGCTATGATCAGATAATAGTAACTATTTTATACATTCTCTTTAATTTAATTTACAATTATCATGTTTTATAACTTTTAAAAACAATCTTACTGTATATTATTGCATATTACTGTATATTACTGTATATTATTGTATATTACTGTATATTACTGTATATTACTGTATATTATTGTATATTACTATATATTACTGTATATTATTGTATATTACTGTATATTATTGTATATTACTGTATATTACTGTATATTATTGTATATTACTATATATTATTGTATATTACTGTATATTATTGTATATTACTGTATATTATTGTATATTATTGTATATTACTGTATATTATTGTATATTATTGTATATTACTGTATATTACTGTATATTACTGTATATTACTGTATATTACTGTATATTATTGTATATTACTGTATATTACTGTATATTACTGTATATTACTGTATAATATTGTATATTACTGTATAATATTGTATATTACTGTATAATATTGTATATTACTGTATATTATTGTATATTACTATATATTATTGTATATTATTGTATATTACTGTATATTACTGTATATTATTGTATATTATTGTATATTACTGTATATTATTGTATATTACTATATATTATTGTATATTACTGTATATTATTGTATATTACTGTATATTATTGTATATTACTGTATATTACTGTATATTACTGTATATTACTGTATATTATTGTATATTACTATATATTATTGTATATTACTGTATATTATTGTATATTACTGTATATTATTGTATATTATTGTATATTACTGTATATTATTGTATATTATTGTATATTACTGTATATTACTGTATATTACTGTATATTACTGTATATCTTACTATTGTATATATGATGTGTAGTAGCATGCAAGATTGAAACAAATTATTTAAAAAATTGATGTAAATCTCTTTCTTTAGTCTTCAAAATGATACATTTTATTATTTCGAGTTTCATGTTAAAAGCTTTAATTGTTCAGGTGATATAACTGTTATGGTAAGTTTAGAATTATTATGAACTTAGTTCATACTCTCATTCCTTCTGCCAGTGGAAGCTACCACTTTTCAAACAATATGAAAGAATCCCTAAATCATGTTTAAAAATGGCTGTAAAATGTTAGTTAATTCATCTGTCCATTTATCCACTTATTCATCCATTTTTCTATTCATATATCCATCTATCTATCATTCACTCACATAGTAAATGGTTCTAACTACATCAACTCAACAACTACATCTTATCTTATTCAATATTTAAAATCTTCCGAACTTCCTAGCAACAAACTAAAATCTATTGGTTACAAACAACCTGTTCCTTATAAAGTAAACAATGGTATGACTCCTAAATTAATAACTTTTAATTTAATTTTTGTATAATTTTTATAGTAAAAGATTTAAAAATTCTTCCCAAGTGTGATTATAAACCTTCATATGTTAAAGTAATGACAATAAAACCTAACAAGGGTGTTTTTAAGGTTGACAATAAGCAACTAAATTGTTGTTGAAATCGCTCATTTTAACAGATATTTAAAATAGAGTCAGCTATATATCCTCCTGATGACTTCAAATATATGTATGAAAACAAACCAACACCACAAAATAGAAACATCCCCAAATCAGTATGTTACTATGGTAACATAATGTTAACATGTCTCTTTTGTTATATATGAACAGACTGCAGATTTGGTTACTAATCTCTACAAAGAGACTTTTTCCAAACAAAACAAGTACAAGTAATTAATTATTATTTACATAATATTTTGTAACGTATTCTCTTATTCAGAGGTAAAGTATTAGGACTCCATTACTTGGAAGAGTCAAAGAATTTAAAGCTTGGATCCCGTTTTCTCTTAGAAATGGTATGTATTATATCATGTGACTGACATTTATGATTTGTTTTGTCATGTGACTATCATATGACTGTGCAGGATGTAAAACTAATTGGACAAGGTAGGTTTATTACATTTAAATATATTTTTCATACTGTACTTTCAGAGGAAATAATTCCTACATCAGAATATGTTTACTTACCACAAAACAGTAGGAGACTATGTCACATCTCTAACTTCCAATGGAAACGTGATGTAGATGTCCATTTTGTTGTATCTTGTAAGACTGAAATGAGAGAGAGAGAGAGAGAGAGAGAATCAAACAGACAGTCACAAAGAAAACAAAAGTCTTACTTTTTCACTTTCTTCTAGTTAAAGGTCTTGGCAGATGGGTAAGACACTTAATTCACAACATGGAGAAAGTGAGTCCCTCCAAAACTAGTCAGGGCTGTTCTAAGATTGTTATCTCATTAGATTTATCACTTAACAAATGACAAACTGTTTGAGCTAGTAATAGTAGACTACAATAGCACTGACATTGATGTACTGGATGAACTAAAAAAATCTTCTTTACCAAGGTAAAGATATTGCTACCAATATAATTATTACAATAAAATTACGTACAAGATGGAAGCTAATTACTTTGGAGGGTAATTTCTCAAGGGCTGGTGGACTACAAGCTGGTGTTAATTATGTCAAAGTTAGTATTACTTATTACAATACTAGTTTATATATGACATGTATAGGATCCTAATAGCATCGTCATGACAATAGATATGCACCTTACAATTCCGCCAACTTTCATTGAATCAGTGAGAAAAGTAAGTAGAGATTATAAGAACTATTATTACAATTATCAACTTGTTAGCATTCTATTCAAGGAAAAATGGCATATGCTCCAATGTTCTTCAGGTTGAATGGTGGTTATACAGAGAACAATGTCAATGGTATATATTTTTTAATAGCAAACAATTTGAACCATAGAAATTACCTCAATAAATATTATATTATTTTATTAATAACCATTTTCCTTATCATTACCAGGTTGGTGGGAAAAATGGACATTTGGACTTTTTGGTATGTTCAAAAGTGATTGGTCAACAATAGGTGGTTTTGATACCAAACAATTTACTACCAAATGGGGAGAAGAAGATAACAATTTATTAGATAGGTACGATTATCTAATTGTTTCATCTCTTTACTGCCCATCTTCTTATTAATCTACCTGTCCCATCATGTTCATATAATTATTTATCCATTTTCTTCTTGAAGGACTCTATCCAAAGGTTATGAAGTCTTTCGATGTAGGCCACCTGGATTATTTCATTATTATCATAGTTATGTTGGTATGTGGAGTACCAAAATTAGTAACTATTATTGTTAACTAATTTTTTAAAATAAATAAAGTTGTTGTTTTATAAAGAGTAGACATTTTTAAATTTCTCTCCTCTAAAATAAATTACATGATCATAATTATGTACCGTATAGCGAGAAAATTTGAGCATCACCTATCTTGTACCAGTACGTGATTGCCGATAACCCTCTGACTTTTGGTAGACTAGTTGAAAGATGTCAACTAACCAAACAATTGGCAGGGCTCTAATATCCCTCATTTTTATCATATTAGTGATCTTCATTTGTAAGTACAATGAACTCACACACGTATTATATAAGATTATAGTTTTAAGTATCATAGAAAGGTTAAATGTCTAGCACGTGTAGTCTGCTTTCTGACTATTTCTGAGAGACATAATACTACTTTAGATCATGGAAATTGACCAACGAAACCATCTGTATTAATCATAAAGATTAATAATATGATACTTGCATGTCTGGGAGGGTAACGTAAGACTACTTCTGCAGAGTGAGAGTCTTCCTCTTCGAAGAAAGAGTCTGACTCTGCAAGATGAGTCTCAGGTTCAGACTTGTATATGAAAAGGAGACTGGATGACTGGGGCTGTGACTATATTCATTTTTTATTGCATGTGTTATTTACATCTATGAATTTTGAAAATACACAAACATTTATAAGCCAAGTAATTTAATTTTATTTGTGTAATACTGTCTTCTTTCTTTTAGTTGTACAATATCATAATAATGGAGCTAGTACATGGCACTATATTATACAAAACTATCAATTTACTAATGATACAGTTAGTTAATTATTAATTAATTCATTAAATCATTAATTTAAACCGCAATATAAATGTCTTTATTCATCCATTTACTATAAATTAGTTGTCCATTCATTCCTTTATACATCCATTTACTATAAATTAGTTGTCCATTTATTCCTTTATTCATCCATTTATTATAAATTAGTTGTCCATTCATTCCTTTATTCATCCATTTATTATAAATTAGTTGTCCATTTATTCCTTTATACATCCATTTACTATAAATTAGTTGTCCATTCATTTCTTTATTCATCCATTTACTATAAATTAGTTGTCCATTTATTCCTTTATACATCCATTTACTATAAATTAGTTGTCCATTCATTTCTTTATTCATCCATTTACTATAAATTAGTTGTCCATTCATTCCTTTATTCATCCATTTACTATAAATTAGTTGTCCATTTATTCCTTTATTCATCCATTTATTATAAATTAGTTGTCCATTTATTTCTTTATTCATCCATTTACTATAAATTAGTTGTCCATTCATTTCTTTATTCATCCATTTACTATAAATTAGTTGTCCATTCATTCCTTTATTCATCCATTTACTATAAATTAGTTGTCCATTTATTCCTTTATTCATCCATTTACTATAAATTAGTTGTCCATTCATTTCTTTATACATCCATTTACTATAAATTAGTTGTCCATTCATTTCTTTATTCATCCATTTACTATAAATTAGTTGTCCATTTATTCCTTTATTCATCCATTTACTATAAATTAGTTGTCCATTCATTCCTTTATTCATCCATTTACTATAAATTAGTTGTCCATTTATTCCTTTATTCATCCATTTACTATAAATTAGTTGTCCATTCATTCCTTTATTCATCCATTTACTATAAATTAGTTGTCCATTCATTCCTTTATTCATCCATTTATGATAAATTAGTTGCCCATTCATTCCTTTATTCATCCATTTACTATAAATTAGTTGTCCATTTATTCCTTTATTCATCCATTATACACACAGACTATAGGTAAAGTGAACTATGACATATGGACATGTGGACCATACGTAGGATATCTTGTTGATGATATGAGATTACAAAGAGATTGGCCTAACAATCCAACAGTAAATATATTAATAGTAATTAATTACTTAATAACTAACAGTAAATAGTTAATTAATATTGATTAATTTATTACTTAATAACTAGGTAAGACAGTTTAGTGAAACATTACAAGTAGTCTATGAGAAAACATTTCACATTGGAGTCAAACTTTATGGCTATATATTACCACCTTTAACAGGTACTACCATACCTATACTCTTATCATTTCATTCCCATACTATTCCATACCAATACTCTTATCATTCATTCCCATACTGCTCCATACCTATACTCTTAGGTAACTATGAATTCATGATTGTTCAGAAAGTAAACAAAGCAGCTGTTAGTGGAGAATTTTGGCTCAGTAATGATTCTGATCCTGCAAATTTAAGAGAGCTTTTAGCAATAACATATACTGTAGTAAGTAATATAAATGATATGTTGCTATGGAGATATTATTATCATGTTGCTATAGATGGAAGGATTCACTACTTATATTACAAATTCAAAACCAGTAACAGTAAAGTTAGTCATCACAAAAGCATGTTAAGATTTCATTGTAATTGTAAAACTGACAGGAAAATTAATGTTGTAATTGATTTAGACTATACTATTATTGGTGAATAGTAAAATGACTACTTATACGATCTATTGATTTATCAGACACTAACTAACATTTGAAGACTTCTGTATAGAAAACTGCCTGTTATGATGTAAAGTATAGCAGGTGGAAATGTTTCTCTTTTTTTAGTCTTCAAAATAATACATTTTATTATTTCGAGTTTCATGTTAAAAGCTTTGATAGTTCAGGTGATATAACTGTTATGGTAAGTTTAGAATTATTATGAACTTAGTTCATACTCTCTTTCCTTCTACCAGTGGAAGCTACCATTTTTCAAACAATTCAAAAAAATCCCTAAATCATCTTTAAAAATGGCTGTAAAATGTTAGTTAATTCATCTGTCCATTTATCCACTTATTCGTCCATTTTTTCTATTCATATATCCATCTATCTATCTATCCATTTCTTTACATAGTAAATGGTTCTAACTACATCAACTCAACAACTACATCTTCTCTTATTCAATATTTAAAATCTTCGGAACTTCCTAGCAACAAACTAAAATCTATTGGTTACAAACAACCTGTTCCTTATAAAGTAAACAATGGTATGACTCCTAAATTAATAACTTTTAATTTAATTTTGTATAATTTTTATAGTAACAGATTTAAAAATTCTTCCCGAGTGTGATTATAAACCTTCTTATGTTAAAGTAATGACAATAAAACCTAACACTGGTGTTAATAAGGTCACTTGAACAATTATAATTGGTGACTCGTTATATAACAGCTGCTCATTTTAACAGATATTTAAAATAGAGTCAGCTATATATCCTCCTGATGACTTCAAATATATGTATGAAAAAAACAAACCAACACCACAAAATAGAAACATTCCCAAATCAGTATGTTACTATGGTAACATAATGTTAACATGTCTCTTTTGTTATATATGAACAGACTGCAGATTTGGTTACTAATCTCTACAAAAAGACTTTTTCCAAACAAAACAAGTACAAGTAATTAATTATTATTTACATAATATTTTGTAACGTATTCTCTTATTCAGAGGTAAAGTATTAGGACTCCATTACTTGGAGGAGTCAAAGAATTTAAAGCTTGGATCCCGTTTTCTCTTAGAAATGGTATGTATTATATCATGTGACTGACATTTATAATTTGTTTTGTCATGTGACTATCATATGACTGTGCAGGATGTAAAACTAGTTGGGCAAGGTAAGTTTATCATATTTTAATATATATGTTCATACTGTACTTTCAGAGGAAATAATTCCTACATCAGAATATGTTTACTTACCACAAAACAGTAGGAGACTATGTCACATCTCTAACTTCCAATGGAAACGTGATGTAGATGTCCATTTTGTTGTATCTCGTAAGACTGAAATGAGAGAGAGAGAGAGAGAAACAAACAGACAGTCACAAAGAAAACAAAAGTCTTACTTTTTCACTTTCTTCTAGTTAAAGGTCTTGGCAGATGGGTAAGACACTTAATTCACAACATGGAGAAAGTAAGTCCCTCCAAAACTAGTCAGGGCTGCTCTAAGATTGTTATCTCATTAGATTTATCACTTAACAAATGACAAACTGTTTGAGCTAATAATAGTAGATTACAATAGTACTGACATTAATGTAGAGGATGAACTAAAAATGTCTTCTTTACCAAGGTAAAGATATTGCTACCAATATAATTATTACAATAAAATTACGTATAAGATGGAAGCTAATTACTTTGGAAGGTAAGTTTTCAAGGGCTGGTGGACTACAAGCTGGTGTTAATTATGTCAAAGTTAGTATTACTTATTACAATACTAGTTTATATATGACATGTATAGGATCCTAATAGCATCGTCATGACAATAGATATGCACCTGACAATTCCGCCAACCTTCATTGAATCAGTGAGAAAAGTAAGTAGAGATTGTAAGAACTATTATTACAATTATCTACTTGTTAGCATTCTATTCAAGGAAAAAATGGCATATGCTCCAATGTTCTTCAAACTAAATGGTGGCTATACAGAGAACAATGTCAATGGTACATTTTTTTACTTAGGAATTTTGGGGTCTGTCCTCAATACTTACATGATTGATAGCAGCTGATATCTTGTAGGTCAATGGCGTATATGGACATTTGGACTTTTTGGTATGTTCAAAAGTGATTGGTCGACAATAGGTGGTTTTGATACCAAAAAATTTACTACCAAATGGGGACAAGAAGATTACAATTTATTAGATAGGTATGATTATCTAATTGGTTCATCTCTTTACTGCCCATCTTCTTATTAATCTACCTGTCCCATTATGTCTATATAATTATTTATCCATTTTCTTCTTGAAGGACTTTATCCAAAGGTTATGAAGTCTTTCGATGTAGGCCACCTGGATTATTTCATTATTATCATAGCTCTGCTGGTATGTGGAGTACCAAAAGTAGTAACTATTATTGTTAATATTTTTTACGTTAATATATTATATTCAAAATTTTTTAAACTCTTTACTGAAAAATAAGAATAGTAGATTTGACAGATGATATAAAATGAGCTGATACTGTAAGAATAGTTAATGATGTGATGACCTTTTACGTTCTAATTTTTTGATTGACATTTTCTAATTCTTTTAAAATTTTTTCGCGATGCAGCAATGATGGATTTTGATGTGCTGAACTTGACTATAACAGAAAAAATATGAGAATCATGCTTGCCACTTTCTAGAGTTGTTATTTAATGGGCATGGTTTCTTTACCTTAGGGCTTGGTTTCTGTGGTGACATAAGTTCTTTCTCTTTTCGTTTTGAGTGAGATTTTGTTTTTTCTCTTGTCATCGTTCGAGCTATCAGAGTCACTTGATCCTTTCTTTGTGGTTTTTCCTAGACATTGACGATCCCACGGATCTACCCACTCTTCTCCTCTTGTCCGATCATTTTCACGTTTCTGTTGTTTTCTTTTCTTCTTATGTTTCTTTTTCTTTTTTATAGAATCTTTACTGCTATCACTATAGAAACAGATAATAGCCTATTGTATCAAAAATTATACTAAAAATAGAACAGTTCTATTTATAGAACATATGTGATTACATAATGCATATGTGTACCTATCAGAGCTTGTATTTGAAGATTGATGTTTTTTCTATTTAAAAGAATGATTTCAAAGCACACAGCTATCGTCATCTACCTTCAATTTACTTCGGAGATCATTGGACTCCTTAGGGGGTGTAGCTTTCTTCATTTCCTCCTCGTCACTGTCCCATCCTGATGGGATAGTCCTCAATCGATGCCAACCTTGACTCTCCTCTATCTTCTCAACTCCTCCTATCATATCAGGATGACTGCCGCCAGAAGGAAGAGAACGATGAGATAATGGCTAAAACAAAAAAATGATTATTTCTATTCTCATCTTAATCATCCTCTTCTGCCATTAGTCCATTTACCCCTTTATCTATCCATCTATTCTTCTATTCTATTTGTCCATTTAACTTACCCAAGGGATGTTCCTGTAATATGGAGGAGGAGGGGGTGGATGGTGATAGTGAGGATGAATCATGTCCAATGATGACCGAGAGTGTCGACCTAATATGATATCACATGACATCATGTGACATTATAGTTCACAAACTCACCGTGTGAAAATGCACCGAAATCCATCAGTGAATGTGGGTGAGGTAACCGAGGGTGGGGTGTGGTCTAAAGGAGGCGGTAAGCCTCTATAGCTATGGGGAGATCTAAAGGAACGTAAGGAATATTCAATAGGGGAACGAGAGCGTCTTTTGTGTGGGGAACTGTCTTCTGTATTTGATGGAGTCTCGTGAACAAACCGACACTCATCACCCCATGAACACCGACCTAGAGTAGAATAAAAGTCTGAGACCCATACCAATACTATCCTCATAGTCTGAGACCCATACCAATACATCCTCATAGTCTGAGACACATACTAACAGTCTGAAATTCATATTAGTGATAGTCCAAGACTCATACCTTGTAAGAAATGACGACAAATATTCTGACCTTTGTCCCTCTAAAAAGGTAGCATTAACCACACCCACATAATTAATTTTACTAACTTGATTACTGGACGATGAAGTCTTTTCACTTTTACTACGAAGAGATTCTCTAAGTGTTCTTCCACTAGTCGAACTTTTCCGCTTTGAAGGGTTCCGAGATGGGGGGGTATTCTCTCTGATTTCTCTTCTTCTTCGCCAGATAACACTTCCCCATCTTCTCTCCCTACTCTTTGGGCTTTCCTGGACTTGTGGGTGTGGTCATCTTCAGAATCTCCTTCAACAGTTTCATCATAATCTAAAACATCATCATAATTTTCAGGACTCGAAGAGACGCAATGATGTGATTGATCCTCTTGTCCAAACGAGACCTTCCCATCGGAAATAATCCCGCTCTCTTCAGCCATTGGACTGATTAAAATAAAGACAATAGACAAATTACCCAAGAGAAGTTGGGTGTACTTGTGGGGGCATGATCCCCTCTGGGAGGAGACCACTATTTTGCTATTAGTAATGTTATACTGACACATTTCTTACACAGTCAAACTATCACTTGATACACTTATGATCACTGATTTCAACACTAATCAATTGATACTAGTAGAAGACTAACACAATGTTCACTCACTGGTAAACTGGGATCTTACAAAGTAGATTTTATAGATCACTGTGTATAATACAAAGGACTCACCACCACAATGACAACACGACCACGCCTCCAATTAATTATTTATAAGCCACTCCCTTCATCAGCTAATCACATGCATGTTTTGTTGTCTGCAGCCAACTATGGAAGAAGTGAAGATCATTCTATTGGGCGATTCAGGAGTAGGTAAAACCAGTCTTATTACAAGATTCATCAGCGATGATGACGACAGTTTTGCGCGAAAGAACAGCGCACCACGCAGTTCTCAATTCGACCCTGACGTCAAAGCAAAAGAAGTGGAAATAAATGGAATAACTATAAAAGTACAGTACCATACAGATTCGTTCTCAAACTCCCTTAACATGGGAGTCTGGGAACGAGGCTACTGCAGCATATTGATACTATAGAACAGTATAATGTATACTTTCTTTACATACAGGCTCATTTCCACGACAGTCCTGGGAAAGACACTTCATACTCCTCTCATAGCATCGCACCCAATTTTTACCGCAATGCTGATGCTGTTATTTTAGTATACAGTGTGAATGACCAACACACTTTAGAAGCACTACAAGATTGCTTTGTCACTGAATATGCAACATATGCTGACATTTCAGCGACATCTTGGATAATCGTGGGTAACAAAAATGACCTTCCTTTGGATATCGAAAAAAGTGTACTTGACGATCTCAGTCGATGTCTGGGAAAGTCTGTTGCGTTATTTGCTTCAGCCAAAACAGGTAAAAATGTCAAAGAGGTATTACATATTGCAGTGAAGAAAGCACACGAAAGACGCAAGCAAAAAGAAGGAACATTTAATTTAAAAGAAGAAAGACAGTCAAACAGAGGAGGCCAGGGTGGATGTTGTGGAAGGAGATGATTTTATTAACTGTTAATATTTTTTTATCAATGACGTTCTATTTTACTTAACAATAATACATTGTATAGTTTTTGTTATTGTTAACTATTAACTATATAATTATTATTATCAATATTTTGTCATTATAAATTAGTAATTGAGTTTAGTCACACAATTATCCTACAATTTCAAGAAATAATTACATTATATGTATATTAATCCTATATTATAAAAATTATCACTTGTGATGTCATTGATAACAACCCTTGAGAACAAATACTACAATACAACAACAGTTTATACAACATTTGTGACTGAATCCAAGTTTACTCCATTGACATCATAACATCCCCCTAACACTAACTACCATATATAGACAGTAGATTAATCCCAAGGGTTTGATATTGAAAGTATATCATCTCCTTGATAGTATTTTTTTACAAACAAAATATACAACACATTTTTCAGTAGTAATCTGTATGATTAACATGCATGAGAAGTTTCTGTCCTCGGTTATGACTTCAAAGGTACAGTAGCTGCTAATGCCCCAGGAAATTTAAGATGGTAGGTGTTTTCAGGGATTAGTTCAGCTGTTATATAGTTACCTGATAATAAAGGAAATATGATGATATGATAATCTAGAACAAGAAAAGTGACAAGTACAAAACAAAAACACACAAAGAACAATAAATTGAGGATACTTGTTCTAGTCCCATACTAATACCTTAGTGTATTATACAACCTCTATATTGAGGA
Organism: Gigantopelta aegis; assembly: GCF_016097555.1. Taxonomy (NCBI): domain Eukaryota; kingdom Metazoa; phylum Mollusca; class Gastropoda; order Neomphalida; family Peltospiridae; genus Gigantopelta; species Gigantopelta aegis. Next base: position 23,661 of record NW_024532793.1, read on the forward strand.
CACTTGTTCTAGTCCCATACTAATACTTTAGTGTATTATACAACCTCTATATTGAGGACACTTGTTCTAGTCCCATACTAATACTTTAGTGTATTATACAACCTCTATATTGAGGACACTTGTTCTAGTCCCATACTAATACTTTAGTGTATTATACAACCTCTATATTGAGGACACTTGTTCTAGTCCCATACTAATACTTTAGTGTATTATACAACCTCTATATTGAAGACACTTGTTCTAGTCCCATACTAATACTTTAGTGTATTATACAACCTCTATATTGAGGACACTTGTTCTAGTCCCATACTAATACTTTAGTGTATTATACAACCTCTATATTGAGGACACTTGTTCTAGTCCCATACTAATACTTTAGTGTATTATACAACCTCTATATTGAGGACACTTGTTCTAGTCCCATACTAATACTTTAGTGTATTATACAACTTCTATATTGAAGAGATTTCTATACTAAAGTAAGGACAGTTTTTCCAGTCACAGCACCATTATAATAACCTCTGTATATACTATAAAGAAGCTTTATTGAATTGTACACTAAACAATAAAACTCCACCCATTTTAATATCATAAAGGGTATCACTGACACCACCCACCTGCATATCGTCTTCCCGAAAAGTTTTCAATAACTGCATTAGCAACTTGAGGGGACTGGCATTTGATGTAAACATTTCCTTGAGAGAATTTATCAACGTGTACGTGTAGTATGTTACCAATCTTTATACACTCTTCAAGGACATCATCACGTATATCTCTATCCCAGTCTGGACCAGTCTCTCTAATAAATAAATTAATAATTCAAATAAGGAAGGTTGAGTTGATAAACAGGAAGATGAGATAAGTGAGTAAAGAGTTTATTATTTTAATATCGTGGTTTGAGGACCATGAATATAATTTATAAGAGGAATTCGTGGTTTGGTAGTGTAAATTTTTCACAATTGTAAAGTAACCACAGACATTAATAGATACAATAATACACCTACACATTGGATGCATAAGATTTATAAATGGATAGATGGTTGGACAAATGGATGAATGGATAGGCAGACGAATGGATTGATATAAAATGCTTACTTGGATGGATCAAACATATTACTTATAGCTATACAGGAGGAGACAACAGTCATGGAGGGCATTTGAAACTGTGGTATATTCAGATCTAAGAAGGAAAAAAAGGGTATTAAATAGAAAATTTTGTCTTTAGCCTTACCTGAATTACGACCTTCAGCTAACTTGTGCATTAGAGCCACTCTTGAAGCAGGGGTCATTCCAATACCAACATCCATATCTTCTCCATCCAATGAGTCTATGTTAGCTACACTTGTATCTATAGTACCGTAATTGACCTTCATGGGACGACCAGCTAACTCAAATCCATTGAGATTGGCCATAGCTCTTTCGGCTGATTCCGAGTCTCGGAACTGAAAATAAATAAATAATACATCCATTATGTGTCATCGGTCAATCCATTCATCAATCTATCTGTCCATTCATCCTCCAATACTCACTTCAACAAAAGCATAGCCTCTTGATATATTAGTAGCAGTGTCTCTCATAATACTGACTCTCTCAATATAACCAAAAGGACTAAATATTCCATGCAACATATCTTCAGTAATATTATAATGAAGAGAACCGACGTAGAGTTTTTTTAGGACCTTCAGCCTTTTTCAAATTCTCAGCAGCTGCTGCTAGGCTATACAGATAAGGCAAAAAAAATGAAAACTTTAAAAATAAAAAAAATACCGATTTTTTTTTCTGCCATTGTAGGTTGTATCATAATTGGAATTCCATGTACTTTTTGACCACTTAATAGTAATGCCTAAGGGTATGTATTGATAATACTGCTTAATAAGTGGGTGTGGCTTACCCCAGGCACACTGCTCTCCTCTTGAAATTCTACGTAAGCAATACCTTTGGAACGTCTTGACTGACGATCAGCAATGAGATGAACCTCACGTACCTAAGGAAGCAAGGAAAAAAGGAAGAGAAAGAGAGAAAGGAAAAAGAGATGTTGTACATATTATATAATACTCTTCACTTACAGCTCCAGCTCTTCCAAAGAAATCTTCCAAGTCTTTTCTCGATGTGTGTGCAGACAACTGCATACACATTACGGTACGATTGTCTCTCTCTATTGAAGGTGGCTCTGGATCAGGTGTCTTAGGACGTTTCACAGGTGCCACGGGAGCAGGAGGTGGTGGTGGTGGTGGTGGTGGGGGGGGAGGAGGTGGACTGTTTCGGCGTCTTTTATCTCCTCCTCCATCTTTGTCTCTAGAGCGAGATCTTCTGCGTCGATCTCTTGAACGTGATCGAGAGCGTTGACTATGTCTTCGATAATGACGATGACGATCTTTATCTCTATCTCTATCTCTACTGCGACTGCGTCTACTCATAATGATAGAAGTCATGTGACTATCATATGATACCAACAAACTTTTTCCGTCGTGGAGAACGTGATCGGCTCCTGCTTCTGGAACGACTTCTTTTCTTTTTCTTATGCCTACAAGCCAATATAAAAACATCAATGAAGTTGTCATTCTTACCGTCTTCTATTGTCGTCATTATCAGTGCTCTCCGAGGGTGGATTAGGATCTGTTTCATTGTTGTCATGGCTACCAGGTTTTTCCTACATGCAGAGAACGCCAGATACATCATATGTTGTCATCACATTTTACGAAAGAGAAGAAAATAATAGAAAAAAGAAGGAAATTTGAGAGAGAGATAGGATGGAATCAAAAAAGAGAGAAAAGGAAAAAAAAAAGATAAAAAGTGCAATAAAAAATACATGAATGACATCATTATTACACCATCACCCTAGCATACCAGTCACATAGCAGATAACAGATCAGTACAGTCTACCTGTAATATTACATAATATGACATAACAATGGGTAATAATGAATGGGTGTGGTTGATTGGTGGGTGGAGTCAGGAGTGCTCCCAATGTGAACACCTAATGTGAAATAACAATTGGCTCGTTAGTAGATCACATGACAATAAATGAAGTGCAACATCAATTAATATTAATTAAGGGGTGTGCCTAATTAAAAGAAGGTGTATGGCAAAATGATTTACTGCATTAATTGCCATAGTGCACATGCAATAGAGAGAATTTTGTTTTTCAGGGCTTACCACTACTGGTTCATTTCTAATGATGGGCTGTGGTTTATTATAAGTCGCTTCCAGCATTTCTTCTACGTCAAGATCATCTGTGCGATCATCCGCCATTTTGTTGACCTCTATCCGTTCGAATGACAAAGCAAGCTATCAGTAAAAAGAAAGGAATCAACTATAAAAATACACTCTCTGAGGCTTAGATCACCCACTGGTAGTCTGTAGAGAGGCTAGTTAACCTGATACACAGTCGCAAGTAGCACGTTGCACAATCCGGACGTAAACGGAGAAAACAATTACATCATATAGCGTAACACGTGTGATCTTGTGTGTGTGTGTAAGCAAAAATGGCCTCTTCAAACAAAACTTTACTTCAGCTACTACTGAAAAGAAGTAGCCATCATTGGAGACGATATCTTCATAAAGGAAGTACGCAGATGCAACAAAACACAAATAAATTTAGATAGGCTATCGGACTCAAATAAAGGTAGATGACTTTGCCTAATCCACTCAGACAATGTTTGTTATTTATTCATACTAGATACAGTTACAGAACTTAGACCATTATATTTAGATGCACAGGCTACTACACCAATGGTAAGCAAACAAGCCACGTCCAGAGTCCTGGAGTGATAGCCCAATTATATGTAATATCTATGAATTGATCCTTACCTCCTAGGATCCTCGTGTTTTGGATGCCATGTTACCATATATGGTATCATATTTTGGTAATCCCCACTCTCGTACACATGCTTATGGATGGGAGAGTGAAGAAGGAGTTGAAAAAGCCAGAAAAGTATATAATGTTATGTACTATATTACCTGATATCCTATTTAGCAAGTAGCTGAGCTGATTGGGGCTGACCCACGTGAGATTGTCTTCACAAGTGGAGCCACTGAATCTAATAACATGGCTATTAAAGTGGGTGTGGTCTCATATTGAGAGTTAATTTGACTTTGTATAAAGGGTGTCCTTCATTTTTATAAATCAAAGAAGAATCATGTAATTACAACACAAACGGTAGGGGTATCCTCATTATGATATCCTCTTACATATAATCCTTAGGAACACAAATGTATATTAGATTCCTGTCGCTCTCTTGAGAATAATGGCTATGATGTAACCTATCTCCCTGTACAAAAGAATGGGATCATTAGCTTACAGGTACATATATTATATTATAATGCACGTACCTGTTTATGTCGCAAATGTTCCTACATAGGAACTTGAAAGTGCCATACGACCTACTACTTCACTTGTGTCCGTAATGACCGTTAACAATGAGATAGGGGTTCTGCAGCCTATAAAAGATATAGGTAGATATATACATGTATAAATGATATATGACTTCTTTGTCTGTTGGTAGGAGAGATCTGTCGTAAAAATAAAGTTTTTTTCCATACTGATGCTGCTCAAGTGAGTATATGGATAAATGGACTGACCGGGTTAATGTACTTTATTATTTGTAGGCCGTGGGTAAAGTTCCTGTTGACATTAATAATATGAAAATAGATTTAATGTCAATAAGTGGTCACAAAATATATGGACCAAAAGGTGACACACCCTTCCAATTAATTAGCATTAATTAATTGCTTCATTAATAAGGTGTGGGGCGTTGTATGTCCGTCGTCGACCGAGAGTCAGAATTGAACCAATCATAAGTGGGGGAGGACAAGAAAGGTGCATACTTCAAGAAATATTTATTTAAATTCCACACACATATATTAGGGGAATGAGGAGTGGTACAGTCCCTCATACCCTTGTCATTGGAATGGGAGCTGCTTGTGAAATAGCTCAAAAAGAAATGAAAGTACTTACATTAAAGATGCTATCAATATTTAACCCTTTATTCACTAGTATGATGCTGAGTGGGTGAAGTATCTCTCTCATCGTCTTGTTAATGGAATAACATCTCAAGTTGGTCACATTGTTAGAAATGGTGACCCTGACCAAACTTATCATGGTGGGTTGATTAGGCCACACCCATTTTATTGTTGCATTTGTTTTTGTAGGTTGTGTAAATCTGTCATTTGCTTTTGTTGAAGGAGAGAGTTTATTAATGGCAATGAAACAAGTGGCATTATCATCAGGAAGGTAAGTTATATTGGTACGATATACAATAATGGCTGTCCAAATTATTCTCATTGTTTTATTAGTGCCTGTACGTCAGCCTCATTAGAACCCTCTTACGTTTTGAGAGCTATTGGAGCTGACGAAGACTTAGCACACTCGTCTATAAGGTATGATGACTCCACCCATTTGACACGCCCACATTGATTGTATATTAGATTTGGTATTGGACGATTTACTACTGAGAAAGAAATTGATTTTACTATTCAAAAATGTGTAACTGAAGTCCAAAAATTACGTGAAATGAGGTGAGTCAGTCATGTCTATGAATATCGTTAACTGTTGTCTCCACCCACTAGTCCTCTTTGGAAATGGTTCAAGAGGGCGTTGATATTAAAACAATACAATGGACACAGCATTGATATGACTCCTCCCACAAATTATCGTTCAGTCAAAAATAAAAATCCTTATACTTAAATTTGTCGTACTTTATATTGAAAATGTACACCTTTACCTGCTCAAAAAATTTATTTCATTGTTATTACTATTTTTGTTGAGTGCATTCTCAATAAAGTAGACCCATTTGTAACATGGTGTGAGGTAGTAATCACCTTGTAATTGCTTTGAGACAGGTTGTGGTCAGTAATTAGGAATTCCGGACATACTTTTCTTCGTTAGTAATACCATAATCTGATATAGTCTGTTGTTGTGCTGTCATGGCTAGAAGGAAAGAGAAAGATAAGAGGAGAGTTTTGTGCACTCAATAACTTCAATGCTGTGGCAGTAAGTAATATATATTATGTCTAACATCTATCAGAGGTTATATAATACTGTATATACATATATATATATATGTAGGTGTGTATATATATATATATATATATAATATATATATATATATATACATATATATATATATGTAGTGTGTGTATATATATATATATATATATATATATATATATATATATATATATATACACACATATGTATGTATGTATGTATGTATTTTGGGATGAATAGTTACATTAGATTAAGTTTTGTATATTGAATAAAAGGATGTATTAGAATTACAGTAAGTGTGTGTTTACAAAGTATAAATTAAGTGTTTATCAAAATTATCTTTCTTTCGTTTTCAATGTTATTGGATGGGAATGAGCCAAACATGTACTACATTTAATACTTAACATACTATATTAGTCAGCTTTCTGGGAATATAAATGAAATCTTTAATAATGGTATGATGAATTGAGGACACCCTCTATATTCAGGCCACTTGTTTTACTCCCATACTAATACTTTAGTGTATTATACAACGTCTATATTGAGGACACTTGTTCTAGCTTGTTCTAGTCCCATACTAATACTTTAGTGCATTATACAACCTCTATATTGAGAACACTTGTTCTAGTTCTATACTAATACTTTAGTGTATTATACAACCTCTATATTGAGGACACTTGTTCTAGTCCCATACTAATACTTTAGTGTATTATTTAACCTCTATATTGATGATAGTTCCCAAAACATCCATTATGGAGAAGTCTCACTGTAACATTATTTATTAAAGTTACCTTAATGCATTATCACCATAGCAACAAATTAAAAGTTATGTCCGTCTTTCCTCCAGTTGCTCAGTTTTGTTTTACTCTTTGTTTGTCTAATATTGGTATCAGTAGCTCTTGGACTTGATGACTGGTCACAACAACAAGTAAACAGAAGAGGGAGTCATCAAGCACGGACTGATTCTAGTACTGTCAAGACTCAGGGCCTTGCCAAGAGATGTATCAAATATGTACTTAGTGATGAGGTCTGTGTGTGTATGTGTGTGCAATATCTTTTATAAGATTGTCATCACTAGGTGATTGCTCTTAATCTGCCATCAGAACAGTTACCTCAAAATGGCTGCATTTATTTAAATTCTATGTCATGTACAAATGAACAATCATATCTAGTAAGTGGCCCATGATTCTGCAAGTGTTATGGAACTACAAAATACCGATAGCATTGCTGACTGTAAAGAAGGTAAAGACACACCCACTTAATAATCTTGTTAGCATCTCTTCCTCAGTTCGGACTAGACTACAAGTGTCTTTCTCCTTTAACATTCTCGGCATTCTAGCAACATTTGTTGCTATGGTGATAATGTTTCCTACCTGGCATCAAGTGTTCTTTGTCATTGGTTCTGGAATCAGTCTTTTAGCAGGTATGGAAGTATGAGAATAGAGCAACTACAGTGAGTATTCCATATCATTACAGCTATCTGTTATTCTGTGGCTTTGGGAGTGTTTCTAGACACTGATAACGATTATGCAGGATTCTTCTCCTTAAATGGACGACCCAATGAAGGATGTTTTGGAATAAGTTTTGGTTTGTCATTGGGGTCCTTCTCTATTGCTATCATTGCCTCCTTTGTGGGTGGTCTGGCCTATTGCTTTCATTATATTGAAAAATGGAGGAACGACAAGATCAACTGACATAAAAAAACTACTTTCATTATCATAATTTTTAAATCATCAATTTATCATATCATCATAGCCCATATCTTTTCTAAAACATTATTTTTAGTTAGAGTTTCTATATAGAATATTAATATAACATTCACTGAATTGATAATATCAAATAAAAAAAATCTTGTTAGTATACTCAAGTTCGGACTGGACTAGAATGGACATGAGACTTAAATTAGATTTGGACATGAGACTGGATTCAGTGTTTATAGTTACAATAAATCAGTGCATTTTTATAACATAATAATAACACACAGAATTGATCATTCCCCTCAATGTTTTTATAAACCTTGCTTTTGTAGATATAACTTATACAAAGTAATTTGTCTACTTCAGTTTGTCGTGACATAGCCTTCTTAGTTTTGTTGTAGAAGATGAACAAAATGTACAAGTCTCTGTTGTGTCTATTATTATATCATGTGACTTGTTTGTCAGTACAAGCAACTTTGACCAGAAGTCCTATTATAATTGGTATGTTCTATAAAATATTATTAATACTCTCTTTCTTTCTCTTTTCTCTTGTCCTTTTTCTCCCTCTCTCTCTCTCCCTCCCTCCCTCTCCCTCTCTCTTCTGGTACGCAGTGCCGGGCATACTAAAATAGATTGGAGGCCAAATTAGACAAGCCTTCTGTTGTAAATAAATATTGTAAAAAAACGAGTGACTGGTACACTCTGTGGATTGACTTGAAAATTTTGAATCAAAAATATGAGGCCTGTATTGTTGATAACATAGAGTAAGAGAATAATCCATCCATCCTTCCATATCTTTCACTCATTTATTATATCACTGTAGATTGCAATATGATCCTGCTACTAAACAGTATCATAATGCTACTGGTGTCGATATTAGAGTGCCAGCATTTGGTGGAAACAGATTCTGTAGAATATTTATCAAATGGAGGATTCAAATTTGGCTATTTTACTGATTTTGTTAAATATTTTGAAAAACGTGGATACACTAGTGGCAAAGATATTCGTGCAGCTCCTTATGATTGGAGATTTGCACCAGGTAGATGGATGGATGGATGGACATACAAATGATGAACAGATGGTATGTATTTTTTATTTCAGATGGTCTAGAGGTGTTAGGATATTTTGATGCACTATATCAACTAATTGAAGACACGTATACAACTAACAATAACACACACGGTGTCTATAGTTGTCCATAGTATGGGCGGTCCCATTACTGTATATTTTCTAACTCACATTGCCAAACCAGATTGGAAAGCATCACGTATAAAACAATTTATTTCTCTCTCTGGAGTATTTGGAGGTTCAGTTAGAGCAATTAAAGGTTTAGTTGCAGGAGATTCATTCATGAACTTTATTAAACCACTAATTTTACGTAAGGCACAGAGGACCTTCCCCAGTCAACTTTGGCTACTACCTTCTCCTAAAACTATGGGATAGTCAAGAAATTATTTTCTCCCAACCAAAAAAGAACTATACTGCTCATGATTTGAAGTCTCTATTTGTTGATATGAACTATACTGACGGACTGCGTATCTTGAGTGAAGTACAAAACCTTACCAGTGATTTCTTAGCCCCAAATGTTGCACATTACTGTTTCTATGGTAACAATGTCTCAACTATCTCTTCAATAACACAAGACTCATTTCCTGATGGTGAAGTTCAAGTAAAGAATGGGAATGGAGATGGAACTGTTAACATACGAGCGCTCAAGTCATGTTCATTGTGGAGTGGTAAACAGAAGGAACAAGTAGTACTAAAAGGATTTGATGGTGTCGAACATATTGAAATGGTTATGAATCAGGAGGTCATGAAGTCTGTAGAAGGATTAGTCATAACTAATTAGATTATGACTGTGTGTGTGTGTGTGTGTGTGTGTTCGTGTGTGTGTGTGTGGTGTGTGTGTGTGTGTGTGTGTGTGTGTGTGTGTGTGTGTGTGTGTGTGTGTGTGTGTGTGTGTGTGTTCGTGTGTGTGTGTTCTTCTGTAATTTTAATAATAGTCAGGAACGGTAATTGGCCAACATTTAATGTTATTTTTACTATTATTGTTGTTGTAACTTTTTTCTGAACTAATAACTAATTAGATTATGACTGTGTGTGTGTGTGTGTGTGTGTTCGTGTGTGTGTGTTCGTGTGTGTGTGTGTTGTTCTGTAATTTTAATAATAGTCAGGAATGGTAATTGGCCAACATTTAATGTTATTTTTACTATTATTGTTGTTGTAACTTTTTTCTGTCTTAAAAGTAAAGATTTTGTAGATAATACAATGAAATCATTAACTTAAATAAAAATATATACTATTATATAAATTTTAAAAGAGATTTATTCAGACAAACAATTAAATAAATAAATGTTTTCTCTTTTAAATTTGCATCAAAAGACTGTCACCATTTAGTTTTTTGAATAAAATAACATAATTACATGTCTTAAATGAAACTGAATTGAGTCAATTTATTTTAAATAATAATTATTAATTAATATATATAATATAATTGTTTCCTTGATTGAGGATCAATGCGGTTCTGTAATGGCTGCTAGAATTATGGCGGATTACACGTGTCTGCTGTTTATTTTACAGGCTCTCTTACTAGTAGTGCCTGTAGCAGGCAAATGTCAAAAGAACAGACCAATTGTTATTGGTAAGTGAGAAAATACTACCTCATTAGGATTGTTTTAAAATACTACAGCTATTGTCTGCTCTTTTTAAAGAATAATAAAAGCAAACAAATTAGATCCTGACTGTCTAGAAACAAACTGCTTTCTAGGACGTGATCTTACTTTTAATCTGTGTTTCTTTGATAGCTAAAACAATTAAGATAATATGTCATTTTGGAGATGGAATGAATCTAATGATTTTATTGTACAAAGTTGATAAAATCCCGACAGAAAGAAGACATACTTTAATACAAAAATATAGGTTCCAAGATTTAACTTCTGGGTTCTAGGATATTGTATTAAATATTGTCCTTTCTTATTGCTAATTAGATACAGTGTTTAAAATAATATTTTTCTGACCTTCAATGAGTAGAACTAATCGCAATTTAATACTTAAAAATTAATGTAATAAAATTACATTATTATTGATTAAAAAGATCGTAAATTTTTCATTATATTTCATCTGGAGGTGGGACAGGTGTTATTCTAATATCCATGTTTTTCCTCTTAAAAGTTCCAGGTGCTATGGGAAGCCAGCTAGAAGCTAGGTTACACAAGAGCTCTGGACATTTATATTGCAGGCGCAAATATGAGGAATGGTATCGTTTGTGGCTTGACCTGATGACTTATTACCTATTGTGCAGAACTGTTTTAAAGATAATATTAAGTCAGTGACTACACGTATGGCTTCTTTATAGGCTGGTATTGATTGTGTTAGTACTTTAATTGCTATGTGTGTGTGTGTGTGTACATGTCAATAGGATCTTTCTATTCACATATTGAAAAGTGGTTTAGTCTACATCTGGTCATTGTAGAGAGTGGTTTTAAATAAATTGACTTTCTTGGTCGTTTGGACTTAATTTACATCATCCATTTATCCATTCATCCTTTTATCCATCCATCCACTCACCCATCTATCATCTATCTATTCATCCATCATCTGTTTATCCATCCTCTAGACTCCATTACAACATATCTACTGGTCAATATAGTAACACACCTGGTGTAGATATAAGAGTTGTGATTTTGGTAATACTACTGGTATAGAGACATTAGATCCTAATATAAAAAGTGCTAGTTATTTTGATGTATTAGTAGAATATTTTGTTAAACGTGGATACTCTAGAGGTATTGACTTACAAGCTGCTCCTTTTGATTGGAGACTTGGACCAGGTACAGACTATACTACATATACCAATGTACCATTACTGTGTGTACCAATGTATCATTACTGTATATACCAATGTACCTTTACTGTATGTACCAATGTACCTTTACTGTATATACCAATGTACCTCTACTGTATGTACCAATGTACCTTTACTGTACATACCAATGTACATTACTGCATATACCAATGTACCTTTACTGTACATACCAATGTACATTACTGTACATACCAATGTTCCATTACTGTATATACCAATGTACATTACTGTATATACCAATGTAAATTTCTTGTGGAGTTAGCTATATAGGTCCTTGTTAAGTGACATTAATATTACTGTTCTAAAATTTTGCATTACATTAAAAATATTTATATAATGTCCTTTGTTCTACTAGTAAATGTACATGTAAATTAATGAATATTTTTAGGTTTTTTTACAGACTTTAACAATATTATTAGTAGTACTCTAAAATGTTACTATATATATCAACATATCTTTCCTTTAGTTGAACTAAGTGAAGGAGGTTACTTTAATCAACTTCAGAAAACTAGTTGAGTCTACATATAGAGCTCAAGGAAATTGTTCAGTTGTCTTGTTAGCTCATAGTATGGGAGCTGTTGTGTCTCATTACTTCCTCACTCAAGTAGTTGACCAGTCATGGAAGGACATGTACTTAAATCAGTATATTACCCTCGGAGGTGTGTGGGCAGGGTGTTCACGTTCACTCCGAGCCTTGTCTCAGGTGATACAGATGAAATTTTCAAAATGTCTTTAAACATTGCAGTCCGTCCAATTGAACGGAGTTTTCTAGTGACTATTGGTTGTTACCACTACCAACAAACACAGCTTGGAACAAATCGGTCACAGTAGTGGCCACACCCGCTAAATCTTACTTACAGCTTGGGACATTCCCTCGTTGATACAAGACCTCAAATATCCCCAATGGCCAGTCAATGTATGAAGGAATTATGAAAGTTATTAATAGAAAAAATACACCCCCTAATATAACGACCCATTGCATCTATGGAGTTGACTTGCAAACTGAGGAGACTTACAAGTACTCTTCACATTCTTTTCCTAACGGAAAACCTGATATATCCTTAGGTCTTGGAGACGGGACAGTTAACTTGCAGAGTTTGCAGTTTTGTAATGAGTGGGTGGGACAACAGGAGAAACCTGTCAAATCATACGGGTTGAAGGGGGCGGATCATTTTGGTATGTTAGATGATGTTAATGTATTGAAATTATTAGAAAAATTAATTATTAAAAACAATGATCTATTGTATTATTGTGTTTTGATGACTAGGCAGCCACCCTCCTATATTTAACTCTGCATTTATTGTTTGTCTTTATTGATCATTTTGTTTTTGCTATGGTTCCTTTAATAAGTCATTCATTTATATAATTTATATTCCTTTCTTGTTAATATTTCAATGTTAGGTTATTCATTAGTACTATGTACTGTAGTAATGGAGTATGGAGTTATTTATTGTGAAGTTGTTGGAGATCTATCATCAACTCACAGGCTAACTGCTTTAGCTAGGAGAGAGAGAGAGAGAGGAGAGAGAGAGAGAGAGTTTAAGTACATGCTACATAATGCATTACTTCATTATTAGTTGAAGATGCTAGTTGTTGTAATAAATTTATAGATATAGCTTCTATAGCTTGATGTTTTAATGCTGGTGTTAGTGGCTCTAAAATAGAGACTGCAACAATTGGAGACAAAGTATTTTATTAGCTACACTGCTCTCCTCTAAAGAACAATGAACCAAATTTGTCACAGCACAAACTCAATTCACCTTTGGTTAGCCAGACAATTACTCGTAGTAATTCTGGCTGTGTTCTTAATACAGTAAGTCCTTTTTGATTAATACTAAACACAGAATGTATATTCAGTGATATCATAATGTGTGCATCTGTGTATGTATATACCTGATATTGTAGAGTAACATTAGAATGAGACTAGAGAGGAGAATAGACAGAGACTCAGACTGGTTTGAATGTGGAACTTACTTTTTGAGTTTGGAACTTTCAATATAAACAAGAAAAAAAAATTAAATGTTAATACTGCATATTTACAGACTCATTCCTATTCCACTGGCTCATACCATACATAGGAAAGACTCATTCCCATACCACTCACCATTCTTGAGATACAGGTGCAGTAGCTAAAATAGAGCACATATTCTCTAAAAGACTTTGTCCATCAGGACATGAGGAAAGGTAGTCTCGACCATATGCTGAGGCAGCAATATCTATTAAAGAATCAACATAGCAACATTACTTCTAGACATACTGGTAACTATGCCACATAGAGACAAGACAAACTGGGATTCCTGACTGGTTTCACATGGTAGCTCTGTTTGATATGTTGCTAGGTAACTATGTAGAGTAGTAGTTACCAACTGTAAGAATTCATTGACACGAGACTGAGGAGAGAGAGAGAGAGAGAGAGAGAACGAGAGAGAGAGAGAGAGAGATGAGAGTTGATACCAAACAAACAACTTACTCCAGATAGTAAATTGTGAATGCAGTCTTCATTTTGTGAAGTTCTCCACAATAATGTACCACCAGACACTTCCTAAGGAAGCACAATATTCAATTTGTTGCTGCAATTGTTGATTGAGATCAGTTAATGAGCACTATATTATGAAAATACATAATTATAATGATCATATTATATATTATGTGTATGTACTTTAATTGCAAACTTTTCCTGTTTCTCATGTTCATAGTCAGCCATTACATTGTCAGCTTTGCATGCTAATTGATCTCTTCTCTCTCTCTACTTTCTCTCTCAATTGTTGTGTAGATATCAGTTCTATAAAGGTAAAAATCATTTGTTGCCCATAGCGATAACAATGAATATTAAATAGTGGAACATTTAGGTTTTTAAAAAGGATTTTTTACTGATGTCTTAGTTGTCATGGAAATTATTTATGAATAATAATAAATCATTAATAGACCTTGCTCTGTTTTATTCAGTTGAGGTAGTAGAGAGATTTGTCCTAGAACAGTTGGTAAAAACTCCTTCATCATCATAGCTTCACTGACAAGTTGCTCCATATCACTACGTTCAACTATTAAATGCTGCAAATAGAGAATGTTGTAATAATATGAACTATAATTATTGCTATTACTTTAGAAGGATCTAGTTCCACTGGAAAGGGCTGTGATGTCTCTGTCATAAATCTCGCCATTCTTGCATCAAGTCTCTCAGGTTTCTCTTGTATACATTTCGACAGCAACATCTGGGAATTATGTACAATTATATTAATATTTATTAATATTTAATAACTTACTGCTTTCTCTAATAGAATTGTATTGCCCAGCTGTTTTGCAGCCATGACTAACACCCACTCATTTAATTAATACACAACATGCTTAACCACACCCCCTATTAAAATCAAAGATGGCGGTGGAATTGAAAGATCTTTTATTTTACGAGACATTTTCTCACGACTCGTCTGAGGTAAGGAGCTCAAAATAAAGCAGTAGTTTGAATTAAAAAATTCAAAATAAATTGCAATTAATATTATTTATTATAGGAGCTATGGGTAGATATGGTAAAATTCAGTATGCCAGTTCTTATCAAAGAAGTGCGAGTTGTTCCAAAGGGATGTCCCCCCACGTATCACTGCATATATGGATAAATTAGGGTAAATCTGTATACCATATTGTTGTCATTCAATGTGCTTCTATCTCCAGTAAGACCACACCCTCCAGTTTTAAACTGGACGTATTCACTAATGATGCCCCTAATCCATTAACGCCCACATGTAATTTGGTTGGCATGTAAGTATTATTAATAGTTATTAATAATAATTAATAACTGTATTAATAAAGGCTTGACTTTAATGAGGACTGTCCTATCATTACCTTTACAATCTAAGGTATGCATTAGAACCAGTTTGACAAGTTATTCTAACTAGTTAAACAAGTAAAAACTAGTTTGACATACAAGTATTCCTTTAGACGTCATGTGATGTGATTATAGTTCGAGGTCATTATTCAACATTGTCTCTTTGTCTTTATGGAATAACTGTTGCTCCCGTCTCATTTAACTTGCCTGGATTTACACCTGGAACAAGGTACAAATAAATAGATGTATTAACTGGAGGAATGGATGTATAGTTAGACCAATGGACTTTCAATTTGTTCCTGTTTTTTACTTCATCACACACACACACACACACACACACGCAGTCGTTCTCCTAGCCCTTATTCTGAAAAACTTGGTGAAGATGGAGTACGTCGTAAAAGAGCCCGGGTCTCCATCAGATGCTGGTGGTCCTTTAGACAGTGGAAGAGATGGCTCTCCTGGTCAAGGTGAGGAAAAAGATGGCACCTCTAAGGAGTGGTCAAGTTGGTGAGGAAAAAAGATGGACTTAGAGTGGGTCCTTTAACACGTTATTTGAACCTTTTTCTCCTGACCACTCCCCTGAACATTCCTTTGATTATATGACGATGACATCCCGCCAACAAAGAGAGTAAGTGGGTGTGGTTTACTTTAATAAGCTACAACTCATATAGTCTGCAACTAATGATCCTGGATTTGAAGAATTTCTGACGATGAGATTGCTTTTGCCGAGGAAGATTTTGAAATGCACGAACCTGTAAGATGATCCATTTATCTAACCATCTGTCCATTTTGTCTATCTATTGTCCATTTTTGAGCCCATTATTTGTCTATATGTCCATCTCTCTGTCTATCTCTCTGTCTATATGTCCATCTCTCTGTCTACATGTCAATCTCTTGTGTCCTATATGTCATGTCTATGTCTGTATGTCCATCTCTGTCTTTGTCTCTCTTTGGTCTATATGTCTATTTTTTCTCAGGATTTTGACACTTACAGTGAAGATACATGGATGAATACTAATGTTGGTTTTAGTCCATACCACACAGAACTGACTGCACTTGAAGTATGTTCCAATTCTCTTCTCTATCATTTATATCATAATCTTTCTAGACATTTCCCTCATTGTTCAACTCTCCACATGAAGAACTCTTGCTAAAAAAAAACAAAGACAGATTCATGTAAGTCACTGATATTTCATTATCTATCTCCTTATATGGTTATAAGCTACCAGTAAAAAATCACATTATAATGAGGTAATACATATTATATAATATAATAGATTATTATAATTATTATATTATAGGGGACTCGGTTTTAATGATCAATTATTAAAGTTGAAACAGGAGTCTATTTCATTCAAGTAAGTCACTAATCAGTTTTTGTAATTATACCTCACTAACTACACCCTCACTAAATACACCACACCCTCACTAAATACACCTTAATTAACTACACCCACAATTAACTACATCCTCACTAATTACACACCCTCACTAATTACACTCATTTAGGTGGCTTGAGTCTGTTGAAGAGCTGAGCCAGCAGCTATATCCTTGTGTCGTAAGTAATTTCTATAGTAGTAATGTTATTGTGTCTTTATTAAAGGCTCAATTATTCATGAAATCAGAAGATGATGCTCAAGCCGCACTCCAATGTCTCTGTGATTGGGTCTCAACCTGTTTAGATAATGACATCATTCAGTCACACCACCTCCTGTAAATTATGGATCATGTGACTATCGTATGACTTAATAATATCTATTGTATAGCTTAATGTTCGTGTAATGAAGACTGGACTACGTCTAGGATTGCTGTGATATCTTTTGGGATCTGATGCAACCAACAGATTATTGGTACAGCTCCTTTAATTAAATATTTAATGACCACACCCATTTTTAATAGGAACTTGTCGTTTTTTGGAACGACTTTGTAATTTTTTGTCTCTCAACCATCTTCATTAATACCTTCATCAATAAAGTTAGCAGCTGTTTCGAGTTATTAACGCTTTGCTGGACTATCCTATAAGTATGGAAAGGTTCTTAGGATGGAATACAAAGGTAGTGTCATGTGATACTCAAATGATAGTCATGTGATCTGTGTTTAATATTTAGGATAAAAAGGGTCAAACTCCTTATCGTGAAAATGTTAGAAGTTGTTCTTTCTAATCAGGTTAGCTAAAACAAAAACAGCCCCTTTATTTATCTAGTATTAATTAACTGATATTTAATTAGACTACGAGGGTACAATCTGCTGTTAGCTGTCTTCTTTGCAAAGGTCATCTTTATGAGCTTCTATCCAACCTCCAAGACTGTGTCAATGAAGTCATAATAGCTACTCCAGTTAAAAATATTACAGGACTAACTGAGGACTTTTGGAACCTTAAAGAGGAGGTGACAATGGAGACTAATTTGAAAGATGAGGAACAGACTGAAGGAGGGTCCAGAGGACAGGATGGAGAAAAATTTAATGAGGATACTAGTAGTGGTTCTCCAATGAGGGTTCAGCCCTGTCTCCAGAACTTGTTAAGAAGTTAACGCAATTACTTGTAGAGTTACGTAATGTGTTAGATAAAGTGGACACTACGTATGTCTATTACCACCTAAAGCATTTCCTAGTAAAAAAATAGTAGTGGATCAACCTGTACAGGAGGTATTTGTGGGTGTGGCTAGAATGCTTAAAACCAAGTAAATTGTATCATTTAATAAATTGTTTATTAGTCATTTTTTAGACGGTTTTTGGAATGTCTTTTAATACTTTTAACAGCTCCTTCATTACTTGAGGAAAATAATATTTTTCTGGTGTTCGTGATTTATTTTTATTGCTTTTATGTACTCAAAATGGTAAACATTGGATTACATCATTATGATATCATTATGACTCATTCATTAGGTCTACTCTTTCTGTTGTCCCGCCCACCTATAATTAAGGCCATTATTAGGGTTCTCTTTCAAACAACAGTACGTCTTAAATATTTGTATATTAATGATATTCATTGTTCTCCCCCAGGACAATGAAGTCCCATTGGATGCAGTACCACCATATCAGTAAGCAAATAAAATTATTTTGATTTTCTTTATGACCACACACCACCTACAGGATTTTTTACAGCCAGATGCCAACGATACATGTACGGCTTTCAACATTGGTATGCTCTTGTATATCATTTACAGTAATGACAAGTTGACTTATCTGGTTTGGCTGGTTGCTATAACTTGTTTTGTAGGTTCTTCAATCCTTAGATTCTTTACGACAGGCTCCAAAGCAGACCATGAGTGATATGGAGTCAGAATGTTTGTCATCATTGCATACTCTCTTCTCAATGACTTTAGTGCCTGTTGGTATGTCATGTGATTGTCATGTGATCATATCATGTGTAGTATCATTTGGTTTTATAGGAAAATGTGCAGTGGCACATGTTCTTTCACTTGACAATAATATTACTGTCCTTTTGCCATTTATGGAGCCAAAAGGTACAAATCTATTTAATATTTAGTCTCACTTCTCTCTCTCTCTCTCTCTCTCTCTCTCTCTCTCTTCTTCATCCTTCCTTCAGGTCATAAAGAGCATGATAGTAAACTCTCCAAATCCTGTATATCCAGCCGATATGCAGCTGTTCTCATTCTCCAAGTACTACAAAGTATGTTGGTCATGTGATTATCATGTGATAGTCACATGACTTACACAGGTTCCTGTAATTTATCACATGACTTTCTCACTACTCATTCTCGTCGTTTTACTGGCAATGTCAGAATTCTTTAAAGGTGAATAGCATTAATTAAATAGGTGTGGTTTAATATTTTAAGTAGATAATCAAAGTCCAACAATGTCTGCATTGTATTGTTGGCTCCACCCACTCAAGCACCTTGGAGAGTCAGCGGCAAACTATTTCATTATTAATGGGCGTGATTAAAGAGTAAGTATTAAGACTGTTATACTTAAATTTGATTGGTCAGTTGTTAGGAGTATTAGTCAATTGAGTTGGAACAAACTACTCGAGGTGTTGCAGCAATTATCACAAGTCTCCGCCTTATTTTAACCTATTGTTGCCCAAACCCTCACCTCCTCATTACTTATAAGAAAAGTAGATAATAATATTCATAGACTTGTGACTCCACCTTCTTTAATTGAACACTTAACGTTAGTTGAACAAGAACGTTTGGTTGCATTGTTTTCTTTCGGGAGCTATAGAAATAGTTACCAATTTATTACAAGTAAGTAGTTATTAAGTAGTTATTAAACTAAGATCTATGTGTAAAAACATTCTATTGGTACATGTAAATTAATGAAACTTTTTAGTTTTTTTACAAACTTTAACATCATTTCTGAACACAAACAATTACTCTACTTAACAAGGACTTAATATAACTAACTTCATAAAAAAATTGAAGTGATTTCGCTACCTATCATCTTAGACCAATTTTTAGTCTATTATATTATATTATATTCAAGTAATTACTTTATAATTATAGAAGTTAAATATAATTATATTAATATAGATTCTTGTTAAATGAGTTTAAAAATTATATAAAGATCTTTTTTCTTTAAAGAAATTAGCTGATATGCTTCTCCCTCTTTGGAGTCAGAAACAAATTATTGGTCTGAACAATGCAGGAGTCCTTGTTCTATTGTCTTCACTAAGTCTGCGTTTATTGAGACTATTATTAGTAGAACTACTTGATGATGGGACATTTCAATGTAGAGATGTACGTGTTCTACATGCATTGTTCTCAGTACATACTGTTATGTGTTCAGCTCCTCATTCTGGGTGTTTTCAATCCTCTGTACCTGAGGTAATAGATGTACTGTTATTGTGGGTGTGGTTTAATGTGGTCCTCCCCCAATAGATACAGCCATTGATTGTTGATTGTCTTGTTACCTTCACTATCGTCCTGATACTATCAATGAAGATAACAAGAGTCTAGTCCAAGTACATCAAATGTTCATTGGTTTATTCATTTGTCTATCTATCTAGATGTCAGTAACAGCTGCTGGTGTTTACTGATAGCGGAACTGATTTCTTATACCTCCTCAAAACCACAAGGTTTTCTCTCTGGTCTTATGTTGTTTTCTGATCTCCTCCCTTTGCCCCTCCCACTTCACTCCCCTAAAGTAATATCTCCGTGGTAACCATCTAGAATTACAGTGTATTCTATAGCCATTATCTCAACTGATCTTGAGAACATTGTCATCTCCGATATCTTTGGCAGCTCATCTTCTCCCCTTGCTGCCAGAATTGTTGTCATTACTTGAAATGTTAGTCCCTTCAATGTGCTTAGCTTTGCAACAATGTTACGACGTGTGTGTGTTCCTCAGTTAGTGGATCTAGCTCCTACGACTAGCACTTGGAAATAGCTAAGTAAGTTGTAATGATTTGTATACTTCAGTATACTGTTGGTATTCCTTTGGATATCTCAGTATATTGTTTGGATATCTATTGTGGGTTTGTGTACTTCAGTATATTTCTCTCTCTCATAGAATTATTTGCAGTCGTGTTCTGATGAAGATAGATTCACAAGATGAAGGAGTTAAGGAGATAGACAATACATCTGCCACAACTGAGAAAAAAGAGACATTGTAAATTAAAATAATTAATTTAAAATGATACATATTTTATCAGGTCACCGTTAGTGATGATATTAACATTATGTGCTGTATTGAGTAGACAGTCTATGTTTAAAGCTGCTCTGCTTTCTCTTATATCTAAGGAAGATAATGAGAGAGAGTTATAGCAGATTCATACCTCTTCTTTTGTTTTTAGTTCAAAAAAAGAAACGGTTATCTCAGCTAAATTATGTGTAATGGTAAGTGATAATATTCTATAGAACTAAATACATGTACATGTGTATAATATTAGATGGGAGACACACCCCTTTATTGTGTTATTTTTTTAGACAATCCTTCAAGCATTAGTGAATGTTTTTGTCACACTATCAGAGCCTGCTAAAAATGACTCACAAGTATCGCTACAACATGTTAGTTTAATTCAGTCTGTCCATTCATCCATTTGTTTGTACTTTCGCTGTCCATTTATTTATCCATTCATCCTTTTTACTTAGTTTATTCATCTATTGATTATTCACCATCTATTTATCCATTCCATTTAGCAGACAGCCTTCCACCATTACCTCAATTGGAACACATACTCTCTGCTGTACTTAAACACATTGGATCACCTGATCAGCCTCTAACAACTATTGCTCTCGGTTTAAAAACAATATCTGCATGTAGTCCAAACATATGCCTGGACTCCACAACTCTTCAAACGTAAGTATGTTGTCATAGTAACATGACCACACCCATTAATCTATAGACTCCTCCCATCATCAATCAAACAACTTGCAGCACTACTCAAAAGATTAGTGTCAGCTATAAGGTGACCACACCCATTTTAAGCCACGCCCATTTACTTTGCAGTTTCCTTTTAGGGATTCCACTTCGCCTCCAGCAGAATCTTTACAATGTTCATCTATATTTTTGGACACCCTCGGAGACCTAATAGCACCAGATTCCTCTCTCCCCCTCTCCATCCCACTCCCACTATTAAAATGTTCCATTTGTGATGATGAAATGGAGACCTTCTCCCCCAACTTCTTATAGCTATTAAGGAAGGTTATAAGGAAGAAGAAGATCAAAGATTGGCTGACGACTTTACTGCTTCCATAGCAGAAACTCACTGATTTGCTAGCAGACTAACCCCAGATGCTTCTGGCTGACTCCGCCCAGTTTGGATCTGCCAGCTATGCAGAGTTTAGAGCAGCAGTTTTATCACGACCTAGTGTTTACAAACAGGATTAGAATTGTCGTCAAGGTAACCAATATTATTATTGTTAATGTTAATTCCATCATTCTTAGTCCTGAGTACTGGTTAGCCACACCCCCTTATGACGAGGCTGAGTTAGAACCAGAAACGGTGCGTTGATTTATCGAATGAATAAATTTATTTTTTTTATTTCTTTAGCTTTCTATAAACATTGAAGATTTAGCTAAAGAAAGTTGTTCTGGACTTAATTTACAAGAAGAGCTTAAAAAACAGTTTCTACCATCTCCACCATCATCACCAGCTAAACACGAAGGTAAGTGGTAGTAGTGGGTGTGGTCAAAGGTGTGGTTTATTTATAACAGGAAAAAAAGATTGTTATCAGTGGACCAGAAGCACAACAAAAACTAAAGGAAGGTATGTTAGTTATAAATGTACATACTAAAAATATAAGCTCAAAAATGTAATATTACAGAAAATGGTGTTGTTTATTTAATAGCTATACAGCAAAGGCTGCTTTGGGGCGTGGTCGAGATCTTTTCCGTACTAGAAAACAAACACTAGTCGTCCTCCCATCAATGCATGTTGATGAATTTATGAACATAGGACCGAGGTAAGAATCATCAAGCCCCCCTTTACCTAATGAGTATTAATTGCTTTTTTATATAGTTACCTGGTGGTTTACAAAGAGAAGCTATAGGAAGCATGTCTCGAGGGATTAATTAGGGGGCGTGCAGCATGGGTGGGCTAAGTAGTGGATACATGATGCCTCCTCCTCCATTGTTACCACCGCTCATCTCAGTGGACGATGGATGAGTGGATCTCGCTAGTCTGGGACCTTATCATCGACGTGATCTTCCGGGTGAGTTTAGGGGGATCCTCCTTAAATTAGTTTTGTTTAATTAGGTTTACACCCACCATCAATGCACTCGTGGGAGTCCCGTACTCAACAGTTTTTTGGCATCAATTAGTAAACCTGAGCCAATGAGGTATATAACTATGTCATGTGATCTATCATGTGGACTTATTAACTAGGTCTTGTCTGAGTCATGTGATGCAACAGGTATATGTACATGTTTTAATGAATTATTATTTTTTACTATTTTGTAGATCCTTATAATCGAGCTAGAGTGCAAGTATGTCACATAACATCACATGACTCTCGTGTGACTGATTTCACACTATAGGATGGTTGAAATGACACATTATGCACGACCTAGTCCAAGTAGTAGCCGGATGTCTAGTCGCCTCTCTCGTAGAAATTAATTGTCCCCATTCATTAAGTAATAACCTTCAATGTCATTATTACCTAATGATGATGTCATGATTTGTCATCATATAAAATTGTTAATAATAGTTATTATAACCAGGTTATCAGACACTGAGGAAAATTCTGGGTCGTGATGAAGGGGTGTGGCAGTGGGGATGTCCCCTCCGTCCCTTCTTTCGTTCTAACTCTTCCTCTTTTATTTTTTCAATTTTCTTCATATACTTCAATTTCACTAGGTTCTAGAAACTAAACAAGAAGTAATGGTTATATATTATTTTCAAACAAACTTCTAACTGTTGTCCTTGTTCCCATCATGCTAGCTCCATGCCTTCATTACCTCAGATTGAACTACCTACAAAAAATAAAATGGCAATTCTTTATCTTAATATATCTTACCTCTAACAGTGCTCTAATAGCCCAGTGTGATAGCATCTTCTCTCGTTTTAACATTCTCCTCAGAATAATGCTTCTCATAAACTCACGGACAGTTTTTGGCACTACGACCAGTTGCTGCTGCCTATATAAGAAGCCAATCACATGTTCATCACATGACATCACATGATCTTACTTTCCATTCATGGTAAGTACCAGCTGGTTCTGTTTGATATAATTTTAGGTGGTTTGTACCCTCGTCAAATCCCATCACTAATAATGAGATACCAAATGGACGAGCACCACTACTTGTGTGTATATCGCTATGGCAACAAATCATAAGTCACATATCTATCACATGATAGTCACCTGACAGATAGTAGCAATAATGTCTAGTAATATACTCAATAGTGACGGGATCTTCAACAGTTAACTTGTGACTTTGACATTCAATACGAGCTTGATTTATTTAATACACGAGCATCAGCAGTAAGCCCTAAATATATTAACATTTACCAAATAAGGTAATACCATATTATATGTTACTATGAGCAATACTACATGTAGCTAGCCTGCTGGTAACAGGATTTAATGGCAACATAATATTGTACACATAAATGTGTTGAAGTGGGTACTCCATTGGTAACTAGAGTTTAGACATTAAGCTATACCATTAACAGTACTGGCTCTAGTGCATGTAGTAATGATATAACATTTACCAGCAAAAGCGAGGCAGACATGATCGTCTATTGAACAGATCTTACGTACAGTACGAGCATCTTGTAGCTTAGCCAACGCTCTCTTTTCCACTGCCAGAACTACAGTGTCCAAACCTCTCACAGCAACCTAGTATATAACACTGGTACTGTACATATAGTAGTATATTATAAGCTCACAGCTGTAGAGCCTTTTTCACTGCTTCTTTGCGCGTATTTCTACTTGAAATAGTGTCCATCTGGTGAGAAGACGTTAAAGCACTGTCATATCGACCGCTCATAGGTACTGTTGTAATAGGAATTGCTGTAGAGAATCACGAGGCAGGGCATTAAATAAAATTTGAAGGTGTGGCTTATTATTATTTTTTCCAATAAAAAGATGTGGATTAGTCTACCTTGTTTTTTTAGCAGACAATGCCTTCCTCACCAGTGAGAGCTCACGACACAGATGATGACTGCCCCTAATATTAATCGATTACCTGTGCTGAAATCTCCACCCACGCATTATAATTATGACTGGTAATCTCTTCTACTGTACTGTGAAGTAATAGTATCTCTATATAATACATGTATTTGTTCATAGAACATGTTTTTTCTGAAGATAAGGACCACCCATGACTCCTCCCATACATACAGGTAATAATGATACATTTAATTATATATAATTAATTTATAATTAATAGGGTCATTGAAACTGAGAAGGTATTAATTTTTAATGAGATAATGTTTGTACAATTATTAGTGCATTGAAAATACTACCATATCAGAGAGACGATGTAGGAGCATTCATTCTTTCTGTAAGTTTCAACAAGATAGTTTCTTGTACGAGAATACAGTCCAGATCAGAATAGCAGGAAGAGATGCAGAGATCAGTCTGTGAACACAGCATTGATAGCGAACACGAGAACAAAAGAAGGAAGCAAGATCACATTATTTGTGGATATAAATAATCATCAACAAATATGTTTCTGCTAAACAAAAGAAAGAAAAAGATTTCCTCTTACACCACCATTCAAGTACTTGAAGTATATTTATAAATTATTAATTATTTTAATTTAGGAACGCAAACGTTCAAAACCAAGGCTATTATTAAAGATACTACAAAATAATACATTTTATGATACATAATTATTAACCCTTATCTGTCAAAATATTAAAGTCTATTAATATTAATCTATAGTTTTTTAATTGACCGTATATTCCAGGATACTATTTACCACATGGTTTTTAGTGTTAAGCGCCAAAGGTCAAATGAGTGGCATGAAACGAGACAGATCTCCTCCATCAAGGAAAGATTATAGACAGAGAGAAGGAGAAGAAAGGGTCGTTCAAGGTCTGTAAAAGTATTATATCTACCTGTAAACTATATAATAGTTTATATCATTTTATTTATAATTTTATTTTATGACTGGCAATCTTTTTTTCTTTCTCAGATCCAGAGTCCAAGATTTACAGGACGTGATTGGAAAGAAGATGGCATAAGTAACAACACACAAAGAGAAGAAGAGCACTTAAAAGATCTCGTCTTTTTGTTTGCAATGTAGAATCTAACCTTATATCACGTACTGATCTCATTGATATCTTTTCTCGCCATGGAGAGGTTCTAGCTGTGTCTATACATGGAGGTTATAGCTTTGTCCAGATGGACACATGAAAAGAATGCCAATAGAGCAGTAAATTATGAACATGGAGCACAGATAAATGTTGTAAAATAAGTAGACCCTCCCCATGTATTGAAGTGAATTTATTTATTTTTCAGATGTGAGTTTCTCTACGCTGCTTTAAAAGCTGGAGCTAGATGTAAATCTCTTTACTTAATAAACTTCTCTGTAACCACACCCCTTGCTCTTTTCTTTACTTGACTTTCCCATTTGCCCCTTTCTTTGCTTTCTAATCCTTCCTTAGTCTTGTCCTTGGCAAGTTAATTAACCACACCCCCCCTTTTCTTTGTTACATTTCTTAGGCTTGTCTTGTCTACTTACATTCTTTTTACTTTCTATATTATTTTCTTTTATCTCCCTTTAGTCAAACGACCCCAGTGAACCGATCAGTGTCTCCTCCTCATCTCCGAAACTATCCTCCACCATTCCCCCATCCCCCATCTCACAGTTCCCTCAGATAGTGATCTGATAGACCGTGAAAGAAGATTAGCCTCGTGTATTGGCTCTTGAACGAGAACTAAAACAAGAGATGAGCTATCTTGGATATGAAAATCCAGAACCTTCCTACAGCCGTAGGGGAGGAGGAGCAGATCTTGTCTCCTTTTCCCTTACCCTGAATTCTTACACCAAGAAAGAACACCAACTACATTACACTAAAAGAGGACATTTAGTGAAACCACGTCAAGAAACTAGAATCTCCACCCCACACTATATCTCCTCGAGGAACGCTCTTCAGGAAGATGGGTACACTTCAAGAACTACAAGTGATCGATTTGGTCGTTACTCTACAAGCATGGGGGATCCTGATTATGGACGAGGGCCACAGAGCAGCTGGCAGTAATAGCGTTCACACCTATCCCTTATCACTTGTTGTACTTGTATTATTACATAAGGAAGTGGACATAAGCTTTCTTTTATCTTTTTAATTATATCGTTGAAAATCTTTAATCTTATCTTGGAGGTCTTTTCAAATAAGTTTCCCTTGCTAAAAAATTAAAAATCCTTAATGCAGTTTAGCAGTTTACATATAGCAGTAAATGACATTTAACTGCTATATGTAACCACATGATTAGGGCCTAAACTAAAAATAGTAACACGCTGCCATTTACTAATTCTAGTAACAATGTACTATATTAAGAGCACCCTTTATAACTTACCATCATCACATGACATGTTGTAATTGTGTAATACATTTCGACATCTATGAGTGATACTAAAGTGCCCATAAAATGTGTTATATCTTTTGTAATACTTACATGTTAGCTGCTCTACTTCGTTGCATAACACCAGACAGACAGAGTATGGCAAGCACAATTAGACATAATGATAATCCTTTATGTGCCCACACTAATTCTGTATATGTATTCTATACAATGTGTTAAATAATTATATAACTGATATTGAACTTACATATGGAATTTTTCATCTCTCCATAAATTCCATATTGATGCAAATAAAACCGCAACACCATTACAAGTAGAACTATTGATGATAGAGTCTTGAATAAATTATTATAGATTCCTTGCAGTAGTTCACTGCTTCTTACCTCGCCATTTGGTGCTAGTAGAGTCAATGTAACTGACCATTCTGTTAAACGTTGTTCAAAAGCTTTCAAATCTGTAATAAAATAAATAAATAATTTTATATTGACTTAAGACCTTCAGTCTGTTCTCTAGTATTCATTGCCACGCCTCTTTAATTAAGCTCTTGCGGACTCCACCTACTTTTGCTTGGAAAAGGAGGGTTTTAAGGAATTCATTCAAAATGCCTTCTTTTTGGAGAAATGCAGGAATTAGGTACGCCATTACGTACCACACAAATACTAGATTAGAAATAAATTGCAATAGATTAATAATAGTAATGTAATTTAATCAAATTCTACATCTTTTAGTTACATAGAATACTCCAGTATATGTGCTAGGCTATTGCGAAGAGCATTAAAAACCCGAAGTACGTGCCGAAGTTTTGAAATGTGAGGAAAGTACAATGAAATTGACACGTTGGGAACAAGGAAAACCCGCTGAAAGTATAAGTCTATGACAAGTGTTGTCTGTTAATTTTAACCTTTACTTTGTAGGAACAATTAACCAACCAACACAATCATAGTTCATTCAGATTCAAGGAAGTTAAAACTGATCTGGACTGTGTATAAAATATATCTATTGTATTTAGAACTAGTATTATTGAAAATAAAACAAGGTTGAATCAATTTCTAATTTAGCAAGCACAGCTGCTTCAGCAGGAGATACCAGTGAAACTCTGACAAAATTTACACTAACAAAACATTGACATCCAGTACGTTTAGCTAAAGAAAGTGGGAACATAAGTATAAATAAGGTTTGTGTTTATACATACCTAGTCGTTGAGCCATACCTGAAGATATCGCATCAGTAGGTGGTCCAAATAATTGAGACGAAACCACTTCTGATGTCTAGTAATTGAACACCATAAATATTTACTAAAACAGTCACATTCCAATAATATATGTTTTATAAAATAATATTAAGTGTCATACATTTATGTTTTTCATAGCTACAGAAAGAACGTCCATTTTAGCTGTTGTGCCGATCCATAACATAAAACTTTGTTTCAGTCTCAAAACATTAAATAAACAAACTGTCCTTGCAAAAGCTCCTTGAAAGAGTACACTCCTACACCACGTGGTTTCCATAGCCATGATAATTTACGGACGTATGCGGAAACATTCTGAAATTTGTATAGAAATGTAATGCGGGAAAAATTAATTGAAAAAATCATCTCCGTATACTACTAAGTGGACTTGTCAAGAGACAACAGAAAGAAAAAGAGTACAAAAATAACTATGAAGAAGACGAGGAAGATAGCAGGCCTAAAAAAGTTTCCCAAACACTAGTAGAAAAGACTCACAAAAAAGATTAATTATTATACTAGAAAGAGCGAACTTGGAAACCATCAAAGTATGTATCCTTACTAACGACTAATATAATTAAATTAATAAATTTAGTATACACAGTATTACATATAGGAAATGTGCCATTAGTGATGTTGTTATTTAGATAATTATTCTATAATTATGTTATTGTAAATAATTACTATTGATGTGTTTTATGTAGGTAGGTAAAGATTTCGAACTGCTCAATTCAGACAAGCACAAATCTCAAATAGCCAAATATGGGGCGTGAGGTCAGCTCAGCGAGACCAGACATTACTCATCAGGTGTGAAATTGTAAAAAGACATCACCATTGGAATGATTGTTATTATATTTGTGTGTCTATCTCTTGTTCTCACATAGTGTCTAATGATGTTACTAGATAGTCCATTAAACAGAGCAGGTATGCTACAAGTTTATATACATACTGAGAGAAACGTATTGATTGAAGTCCCACCCGCAAACAAGAATTCCTCGTACTTTTGATCGATTTTGTGGGCTAATAGGTGAGTAAAGTAGGTGCCCATTAGTGTCTGGAGTACATTTAAAAAATTGAATTAATGATGTGGTTTGGTGTTTTGGGTATCTGTTTACTCTGTGTTATTTTAATCTGGCTTCCGGATAGTTCAGCTGTTAAACAAGTTGAGTATTCATGCTGCAGATGGTCCTATGAAGCTTATGAAAGTACTAACCTCAAATTATCTGTGCCAACCTTTTCCTGACCAATGTAGGTTATCAAGAATCCTGTTGTTGACCATTTACCCACAGGATGTAGAAAAATTGGCACATCTTTTCATGCGGAACAATGCCTAAATGTACGCCAATTTGCTCAAGAAAAGCCTATTGTTTTTGTAGTAGGAGCAATGGCTCATGGAAAGTAAGCATGATACAATGGTAGTCTTTGTGAATGGCATTACAGGTATCTGTTGACTACACTGAACAAGATATTGCTATTAGTGAATACCCATTATCAGCAGCACTAACATGCACTAAAATTTGTAGTGCCTTTGAAGAGGCCTGGGGAATTCATTAATCATATTATCACATTTGTACTAACAAGTTATAAGTTAATGAACTAATGGTATTACAACGTATTAATCAAATAAATACAGGCCAGAAGTTCCATATGGATATAGTTCAGGGATTTAAGATGAAATTTAAGCATCTTCGGCTTCCTCTTCCTCATCTTCCATTTCAGCTTCATCATCAGCAGTAGCTTCTTGATACTGTTGATACTCAGATACCAAATCATTCATGTTAGATTCAGCCTAAATGTATACATAATATAGATACACTCACACACAACAGTACTATAATTTACTCAGTAAACTCCATCTCATCCATGCCTTCACCAGTATACCAATGCAAGAAAAGCCTTACGCCTGAACATAGCAGTGAATTGCTCACTGATACGCTTAAAGAGCTCTTGGATAGCAGTGCTGTTACCGATAAAGGTAGCAGACATTTGAGACCACGGGGTGGGATATCACAGACAGCGGTCTTAACATTGTTGGGAATCCATTCTACAAAGTAAGAGCTGTTTTTATTTTGAACGTTAAGCATTTGTTCATCCACTTCCTTCATGGACATGCGTCCGCGGAACATAGCGGCAACTGTGAGATAGCGACCATGACGTGGATCACAAGCTGCCATCATGTTTTTAGCATCAAACATTTGCTGGGTAAGTTCAGGACGGTCAAAGCCCGGTATTGTTGAGAGCCACGACTAGTAAGGGGAGCAAATCCAGGCATGAAGAAATGAAGACGTGGGAATGGAACCATGTTGACAGCAAGTTTACGCAAGTCAGCATTGAGCTGACCAGGGAATCGCAGACAGGTAGTAACACCGCTCATGGTAGCTGATACAAGATGGTTGAGGTCGCCGTAAGTAGGAGTCGTTAGTTTAAGTGTACGGAAACATATGTCGTAAAGAGCTTCATTGTCAATGCAGAAAGTTTCATCGGTATTCTCGACAAGTTGATGTACTGAGAGAGTGGCATTGTAAGGTTCTACTACAGTATCGGATACTTTGGGGGATGGAACAACACTGAAGGTGTTCATGATTCTGTCTGGGTATTCCTCACGGATCTTAGAAATAAGAAGAGTTCCCATGCCAGAGCCGGTACCACCACAAGAGAGTGAGTAAGCTGGAAGCCTTGAAGACAATCACAGCTCTCGGCCTCTTTCCTAACAACATCTAAGACGGAGTCTACTAATTCAGCTCCTTCAGTGTAATGACCCTTGGCCCAGTTGTTACCAGCACCACTTTGACCTAAAGAAACAGTTATCACCTGAAATAACTTTCAATATAGAAACTTACCAAAAACAAAGTTATCAGGACGGAATATTTGGCCAAATGGTCCTGAACGAACTGAATCCATTGTGCCTGGGCTCTAAATCGACTAGTACAGCACGAGGTACATATTTGCCACCGTAGCCTCGTTGTAGTAGACATTAATACGTTCTAATTGAAGATCAGAATCACCTATGTAAGTACCAGTGGGATCAATGCCATGTTCGTCAGAGATAACTTCCCAAAACTGTGAGAAAAGTTAGTCAGTATGTGTTAAATTTAAAATAATCTACTTACTTTAGCTCCAATTTGGTTGCCACATTGGCCAGCTTGTAAATGAACGATCTCACGCATTTTAAAAGTAAACAAATCGAGAATAGAGAAATAGTCTGCACACAAAACTCACAACTGTCTGGCAGTGTCTGCAAGTGATATAATAAGGTGTGTCGGTTTCTTTTGAACCTCAGCAACGCGCGTTTCTAGTTAGCAACAGTATCTTAGTAACCACAGGTTGCTCTGCAGTCGTTAAGCAACATTTGGATTTCAATAATTTCATTGGCTAACATTTACAACCACGCGATGATGTCATTTATTATAAATTTGCATTATTCATTACCACGTGGTTCAGTTTGATTATGGCCAATCCACACAAGCAAGGACTATCAAAAGCATTAGTAGATATGAAAGCAAGTAACCAAACAACCTGATAACATAAAATTGTTTTTTAAAATATTTAATATCTTCTTTAGTTTATGAAACGTCGCTCAAGAAACAAACCAGATTTGGATGATGGAGGAGTGTTAACAGATAAATGGGTCGTACCAAATGTACCTGAGACACCATCATTGTCTACACGACTAGAAGTGATAGATAGTTATGTAGAATTTGAGGAACTTAATCAGTTTGGTCGGTTTCTCGTATAACCAATACAACAAAGACATTGAAGTATATATATAATTATAATAATCCAATTGTACATGTACTGATCATATCAACTATTGAAATATTTGCTAAATCTTTATTTTATTATTGAATTGAGTGTGACTTAAAAATTCCTCATAAAAACTACATTTTATATTTCTATATTTCTAAACCAGAGCATTATAACATATATTTGTATAGCACAATTAATGTAATACATAATGGTACTATACATTGACATTACGGAAGTAATCTTGTTTATTTTAGCGTCTAATGGTGGCCTACAACAAACAATGGACAAAGATACACTCAGTGAGGGTGAAGTGGAAGACGACATGGAAGAGGATGTGTCAGTGAGAGCTGTAGAAGTAGCACAAAGGCAAGTGTTATCATAATTAGTTCATTGTCTACATAGACCAGGGCTGTGGTATGACATATATGGGCCTATTAAATATTATGTTTATAAAAGGGATGAGTATTTAATCCTCTTGGAATAGGTATGAAGAATTGGGTATGAAACCAAGTAGCAAAGTGTTAGGAAAAAGACAAAGAAAGTAAATCTTAATGTTCTATTTGTTGGTCAATTCTACAATTAAATATGAAATATCTTCATTTGGTTAAATTTTGATTAAATATAAAATTATCATGATCATTGAATATATATTGAGATTAGAAATGATAATAACAGGGTTATCTTTTTTTCTTCTAACAATCCACTCTCCACATCCTTTGGTTTGGCCAGTTTACCAAGTTCTTGTTTTGCTTTATGCACCAAATAAAGTGATAAAATAACACTAAATATAATTTGTATTGTTAAAATAATATATCCATCAGCTCTATCTGCTAAAATCTCTTTCATATTTCTGACTGTACTACCCATGTATGTATTAAGGACTTGAGTTGGGAATAAACCAAGTATTGAGCCGATTAGAGCTTTAGTAAATTCCACTTCTGTTATCTATTGAAGGATAGAGTACACATTAT
This sequence comes from Gigantopelta aegis, assembly GCF_016097555.1. Lineage (NCBI taxonomy): Eukaryota > Metazoa > Mollusca > Gastropoda > Neomphalida > Peltospiridae > Gigantopelta > Gigantopelta aegis. The sequence goes on from NW_024532793.1 coordinate 56,914, forward strand.
GAGTAACAGGGGAGTACCAAATATAGTAATATATTGATATAATTGTTCCATTACTAGAAGGTGTGTGTTTTAAACATGTTATTTAAAGGTGGTTCTAATTTACTCAAAGACAAGTTATTAATATTATTAATAATAGTCTAATAAAAGATGACCTAATGGCTGCTTGGGATGATCTCAAGTGTTGCTATGACACATCATGTGATGGTTAATCACTATTATCTTGTTTGCTCTTTTATATATCACATCAAAGTATGTACTGACTGGGTGTTAAAGGTCACCTGATAGGAATTGTACTAATAATTAAAACAACATTTAGTATGTTAACAATAACATATAAAAATGGAATATGCATACTTACTGCAAACAATGCATTTTGAAGTCCAAATGGAATGGGAGTGAGTCTGGTTAACAAAATGACTCTGAATCCATGTGGTCCTTCAACAACTTTGGTCATTGCTAATAGAGCAGGGGATGAAGCAATGTACTGCCCCGCCCACTCTCTCATACAACATCGACACACCACAAACCTATCATAAATCCAATAGTTACTGAGACAGTCACTACTGCTTGACCACGTAACATACCGTACAGATAACCAGCAGCCATATTTAAAATAATATAACCGAATCCAAATGGAAAAGATATAATTGTAAAGAGTAAGATGAAGACACTTAAACTCCAAATAAATGGAAGATTTTCTAACCAATTTAAGAGCTGTGTTAAATAGCCTCTTCCCAATGAAATAAATGCAATGCAAAAAATACTAAATATTAGTAATGGCCCTGTGAATTGACCACATGTTACACAGGTACGCCTCCATCTTTGACATGCTGATAAGCTTTCGATGTCCTCTATATCAAGAACTGGTATTGAGGAAGAGGTGGAAGAAGGAGGGGGTAGTTGGAACATCCCTGTGGTCGAGAGGGACGCAGCCATCTACTGATACAACAGGATAGCTAAGTTTATCTAGGATGATGTTGCATTCTGGCGACCAATCGTCTTCTTGTTCTGAATGTGAGAGATCTGTACTGGAAGGGCTAGTGGAGACCAAATGGGGTGGCAACGAGGGAGCCTCTAGTACTTCCCTAGAGTGAGACATTAGCGGTTTGGTCAATTGCTTTGCCTAATGTAGTTAGAGTCAGCTCATCATATGAGTAATTTTATATATATATAGTAGGCGTGGCTTATTAACTTAAAATTCTTTTTTTTTTTGTCCAGAATATTTGAGCAATGTTTTATTTATTTCTGCTCCTGTTCTCTCCTCAATTTCTTGACTTGACCACGAACAACACGATTTCTCTACAGCAACAAAATTAAATACAGTCATTTTTATTATAAACTGTTACCTCTTTCTTGAGTAACTGAACTTTGAACCTTTGAAAGTCAGTGAGCGAGGCTCTAGTTTTACTGAGCTGGATCTTTTTATATAGATTACACTCTTCCCACTTTTTGTCAATTTCTGCCTTCGCCCAAGCTAATTCAAAAAAAGTTCATATCTTGTTAATACACAATATTACTTTTTTTATTGTCTTTTCTCTAGCTGATCGTGGAATTCTGATCTTAAAGTCCATCAAAGTCATTCTATTGAATTGTAGTGCTTGACGCTTGACACCATGAGCTGGTCCATCAATTAAGGCCTACAATGAGATACACGTAGAAGATAGATTTTATCAGACTAAGGTGGGTGTGGTGAATTCATACATAAGAGGTATATTTAGCTATTTTGGTCTCTTTGCCTGAAATTGGTAGCATACTAGATGACTTGCTTGCATGAGCAGTTTCAAAGTAAAGTCTCTCTCCTTACAACAACTTGGTGTGTTTACAAAATTACCAAAAGTGTATGAAATTCACCACACCTACTTTGTGTATATAGACAAATTATTTTAGTCATACAATTTTATTTAAAGCATGTCTTAGTATAAGAATCAACTGCTTAAACTAACTCCATCTTATCACAGACTATATTATGATTAATGTATTCTATTTCACCTTCTTCTGATCAATAACATCAATGATAACACACAATTTACCAGCATCAGGGCCGTCTGTAATATAAACTACGCGACCTATTTCCACAAATCTTGTGAAAACCTACAGGAATGTGGATATAGAAGATAAAATAAAGATCAACACAAAAACCTCACCATTTTTGTCACAACGTGGTCAGCCTCTCATTGCGCATGCGCAGAAGTTATTTAATTTTTATTGCTCTTTTTCGGCACGCACGTGAGGGAGATGGGTTGGTACTTCATGCCCTAAAAATTATATCTTGACAATACAGCCAGTCCATCATGGATCCCAAAATTCAGAGAATAACAGACATAATGAAGGCCTTAGAGTCTGGGACTGTAATGTTTAAGTTCAAACGCAGAAGGCCTCCAGAGAAACGTATTTTTACTTTGAGATTGACAACATTTGAAATCCTTCAATTTCCATTTCCAAGCAGAGGTCGAGCTATCATTGAAGACACAGGTACATTGTTATAACTTAACTATTTCTGTGAATAATTCACAAACTCTTTTTTTGTAGTTGATGTGAGAGAGATCAGAGAAGTTAGAGAAAGTGTAGAATCTTTGGATTTCAAGAAAGGCCAAGAGGATTTAAAATTAGTTGACCCCCAGTGCTGTTTTATTATTTTATATGGCTCAGAATTTCGTCTCAAAAACACTAAGTGTTGCTGGTAAATAAACTGCATTTAAAGTAATGCTACCTACCTATCTTATTACATGGCAATGATGTCATTCTTAAGTTTAAAGTTACATATCTTCTATTGTGATTCTATTACCAGTATAATAGCCATGACCTAATGATATTTCTATGTAAAATACATGACATCAATTGTACATTCAACTGTAAAAAGAGGAGGTCCCCTGTAATCAAGATACATAGAGTTGTGATACTTTAATTGTATTGAACTAGTAGTACATTAATTGAGATGGCCTCCTGTATTATATAATGTAATACAACCTTGTTAATTACTAAATAACTCATCTACTAGTTTATAGATTCTATGATCATCTTTCCATTAGCTCTGTGTAGAGAAGAGAGAGATGCTTGGATAGATGCTTTAAAACATATTATGCATCCTACTAACTTTCAGACGCAGCACTTGACAAACAGGTATGCAAAACATGATTCTGAAACCTGTTAGCATGATCATACAGAGTGTGTTTGTTTTGGATATATGTTTGTTTTTTCTCTACCTGTTAAACTGTCATTAAAAACAATGTGAATTTTTAATAGTTTTCATCATGTTGCATGCCCCCCCTCTCTCTTTCTCTCTCTTCCTCCCTTTCTCCCTCCCTCCTTTCTTTTCCCCTTCTCTCTTTCTCTTCCTCCCTCTCTCCCTCTCTCTCTCTCCTTCTCCCTCCCTCCTTCCCTCCCCCTCTTTCTTTCTCTCCCTCTCTCTTCCTCCCTCTCTCTCTCTCCTTCTCTCCCTCCTCCTTTCTTCCCTTTCTCTCTTTCTCTCCCTCTCTCCCTTCCTTCCTTCCTCCCTCCCTCCCCCTCTCTCTCTCTTTCTCTCTACCTCCTTCCCTCCCCACTCTCTCTCTCTCTTCTCTCTCCTCTCTCACTAACTCACTCAAACATACCACACCACTAGTAACATTACTGCATTGATCTTTATCACTCTAGGTGGCTCAGGAAAAAGTTTCTATCATTAGACAAAGGCAACAGTGTGTAAGTAGTACAATACTTGTATATACACACTTACTAATTATCTCCTCAAATGTTTAACAACTATACATCAAAATAGTGTGCGTGTCCGAACAGTGTTTAATAATTACTTGAGTACATAATCAAGTACATATTATACAGCTAATAATACATTCTTAGAATACCTGATATATGACTCATTTGCATTATTATAGCCTTTATTTGGATGTATATGTATTTCACTACTTAATAATATATTGTCTTTATTTATTTATTTATTTATTGTTGTTGTTGTTGTTTCAGTGTTGGTCCAGTTGAATTAAAGAAATTTTTCCAACAAGCTGGTCACAAAGGAAACATGTTAAAAGTCCGACAAATTATGCAGGTATTGTACTTGTCTTCTTAAAAAATAAATATCACAGACTCTTATTTCTTTATTATAGGACTTTGATTCTACAAGAACAGGTGTTCTGACGTGGGATGATTTTGGTCGTATGTATCATTATCATATCTATGATGAGCAGATTGGACGTAAACTTTCATAACTATTGCTCAGATCAAACTCACTTCACTTTTAAAGAACTCTTGACTTTTTTTAGAGATGAACAAAAGGAACCTCATTCAACAGATCCAGCCTCCTTAGTATGGGACTTTGTCAATTTAGCTGGTGGACATCGTGATCCTAGACAACCTTCTCTCACTTTGCCAGAAGTAAGTTTATTAATTTATTGAGACATAGGAAATCCAACTTCCTTTTTTTAGTTTGTTAATTTCCTATTCTCAAAAAGAAATTCTATTTTCAAAGATGAATGCAGCACTGTGTATCAAGATATGGACCGCCCACTTAATCATTATTGGATAGCGTCATCACACAACACGTTAGTCCTGTTTTTAATACCTGTTTATCAAGTTTGTAAAACAGGTACTTGACTGGTAATCAGTACTCAAGTGAATCCTCTGTTGAAGCATATGTGAGAGCTCTACGACAAGGTTGTCGCTGTATTGAACGTAAGTTATTTTAATGATGTCATAGATCTATTTACTGATAAGACCTTTTGTGTAGTGGGACTGCTGGGACGGTCCTGATGGTCCTATAATTTTCCACGGCAAAACTTTGACTTCTAAAATCAAGTTTACTGATGTTGTACAAGCCATTGGAGAACACGCTTTTGCTGTATCTGAATATCCTCTCGTATTATCTATTGAGCAACATTGTGATGTACAACAACAAAGGTTTCAAGCCAATTATTTTAAACAAATATTTGGAGGTGTGTAAGCTCTAAACAGCAATACTTACCACAATTATCTAAGATAGCTATCATTAGTAAGCTCTAGATTATTGAACATCAGTACTTACCACAGTGATCTAGGATAGCTACCATTAGTAAGCTCTAGATTATTGAACATCAGTACTTACCATAGTGACCTAGGATAGCTACCATTAGTAAGCTCTAGACTAGTGAACATCAGTACTTACCACAGTGACCTAGGATAGCTACCATTAGTAAGCTCTAGACTAGTAAACATCAGTACTTACCACAGTGACCTAGGATAGCTACCATTAGTAAGCTCTAGACTAGTAAACATCAGTACTTACCACAGTGACCTAGGATAGCTACCATTAGTAAGCTCTAGACTAGTAAAAACATCAGTACTTACCACAGTGACCTAGGATAGCTACCATTAGTAAGCTCTAGACTAGTAAACATCTGTACTTACCACAGTGACCTAGGATAGCTACCATTAGTAAGCTCTAGACTAGTAAACATCAGTACTTACCACAGTGACCTAGGATAGCTATCATTATTATATAAATAACTGTTATAGATAACAGGATGACATCATTACTGGTACTAACTAAGGATGTTAGTGTTCAGTTATACAATTATTAATTTGTTATTGTTCTTGTTATTAGATATGTTATTAACTCTACCAGTATCATCAAGTAATGAATGCTTACCTTCTCCAAATCAACTTAAAAAAGAAGATTATTGTTAAAGTCAGTTTGTTAATAGTTAATTACAGGGGCAAAAGCCTAAACAGTGCTATACAGTATATTAAAAATGTTATTTATTTATTTATTAATTAGTAGGGGTAGACTCACTTTCCTTTTGTTTTTAGCACAAAAAGTTACACGCCGGTGCAGAATTGACTGCCTCGGTATCATCTCAAGGAGGAGGACGTAGTGAAGGTAAGTTAGTTCTGTTTTATTCTCTTACCACTGATATTACAATAAACAGCTGATTTAGAACATCCTAATGATGATCTGATCTTCTCTCTTAAAACGGTCTCCTCTACATGCAAGATCCTATTAACAAGGTTTGATAGAGATATTCTAGGACTTAGTTTTTTAGACCCTTTTTTTAGAAATGGTCTCCACATTATTTTGTTTTAAGTCATGATAAATTGTCTTTTACTGAACAACAAGAGAAAGAGGAAGACCCTGAACAATCTGAAGATCAAGAGGTATATTATCAACTCACTCATCCATTTGTCTTTCCGTTTATCCATCCATTCATCCATTTGTCTATCCATCCATCCATCCATTTGTCTATTCATCCATCCATTTGTCCATCCATCCATTAATCTTCTTATTATCCAGTTGGCTCCTACAGAGATGCATTTAAAACAACCGTAAGTTATATCAGCAATTTCAATCACCTGGGAGGGAGAGGGGATGTGATAACTCTCACCTTATATTGACCATATTTTGTACACAGCTGGTTTCATGGCAAACTAACTAAAGGCAGAGATGATGCAGAAGTACTATTAGTTGACTATCAAGGTGTCAATGGGGCATTCCTGGTACGAGAGAGTGCAACATTTGCTGGAGACTACTCTCTATCATTTACGTGAGTATCTGTTATCTTTCTTTTGAATATCCTTTTCTTTAATATGTCTTTTCTATGCATCCATTTTCAATATTATGCATCCATTATTGTCTTCTATCTGTCCATTTCTTACATAGTCGAGATCACAAATACAATCATGTTCGTATCCATACAAAGTCTGAAGGTGGCAAGACAAAATATTACCTCACTGACCACACCCTCTTTGACTCCATCTATGAACTAGTCGAACATTACAGACAAGCTCCATTGCGTAGCCCACAATTTGAACAAATCCTTAGCACTCCAGTCCCTAGAAAAGTATGTGGGGTTTACCATATTGACCACACCCCTTTATTGCGAATAAGGAATATTGCCTTTAATTTGGTCTCCTTAGTATTGTACAATAGTTGAGCAATGTGCTAGATAGTATTCATATGGGACTAGAACTAATGTCTTGCATATAGAAAATGTCTTATTCAATGGTTGTATTTCTATTAGGATACTCATGAGAGAACAGCCATGGTTCAACAAAGATGTCTCAAGTAGGAAAGCAGAAGAAATGTTAAAGAGAGTTAGAATGGATGGTGCATTTTTGGTACGTCCCTCGGGTGCAGGTCAGGAGTCATTAAAGGATGATCATTATGCGAAAAAAACATGGGCCATAAGTTTTAGGTAAGACTAATATGTTGATATATTTACTAATCTCTCTTTCTTTCTCTCTCTCTCTTTCTCTTTAGAGCTGACAAAAAAATCCGTCACTGCAGATTTTGTGAAGAGAATGGTCAGTTTACTATTGGGTCAGCAACCTTTGATAGTATGTCAGAACTGATTTCATATTATGAGCAGAATCCTTTGTACCGTCGTATGAAGTTAAAGTACGCCATTAATGAAGATATCCTGAGACAAATTGGACAGGTATTTTGCTAAATGGACAGATGAAAAAATATTAAATGGATTGATACATTGATAAAATAGATTAATAATTGTTTTAATGGATTAATGTATTAATAAATATTATATATTTTAGGATCCAGACAACAGTTTATATCACTCTGCAGTTTATTTTACGTTAAATGAAGAAACAAGCTAAGACTGTATCAGTACGTGCTCTCTATGACTACAATGCCATGATGAGTGACGAATTATCTTTCTGTCGTGGTGCCGTCATTACTAATGTTGAGATATTAGAAGGTGGATGGTGGTGTGGAGATTATGGCAAGTTCACACGAGGGTGGTTCCCGGCAAACCACGTTGAGGAGATTAAAACAGAAGAAATTGAAGAGCAGGAAGAGAAGCAGCTGGGAAATTTACAACAAGGAGCTATTAATATTGTTGGTTGTATGACTGAGCTGTCTCAACCTCCTGGCTCTAAATATTACGTATTGAAAATATTCCCTGGGGCTAGTTCCGGGATAGGACAACCTGGTTTGGAGGTGTCTGCTGAAACTATGGAAGATATCTTGCAGTGGAAGGGTGCTATTGATGCTGCCAGTAACAAGGCCACTAGTATGGTAAGTAAACCATGCCCCTTTAATAACCATACCTAATAATACAATTATTTTTGCTATTTTTTTAGATTGATAAAATGAACAAACAGCAAAGAATTCAAGGAATTGCTCAAGAGATGTCTGATATTGTAGTCTATTGTCAACCAACTAAAGATTTTGACATTGATAGTGAGTATCTATAGCTAGTATGAGTCTCAGACTATAATTAATATTGGTCTCAGTATTGATAAAATAGGAAAGTATGAGTCTCAGTCTATAATTAATATTGGTCTCAGTATTGATAAATTAGTAAAGTATGAGTCTCAGTCTATAATTAATATTGGTCTCAGTATTGGTAAATTAGTAAAGTATGAGTCTCAGTCTATAATTAATGTTGGTCTCAGTATTGATAAATTAATAAAGTACGAGTCTCAGACTATGTAGCATGAGTCTCAGTTTGCCCATTTATTTTCTCACAGATCCTCTTAAAGGCAAATATTACCAAATGACTTCATTTGTTGAGAACAGACTTGATCGCTATGTTAAAAATAAAGAACATGTTGATAATTTTGTTGTATATAGTCGAGTACAAATGAGTCGAGTTTATCCCAAAGGTCAACGCCTTGATTCATCAAATTATGATCCCATGCCAATGTGGTGTGCAGGATCTCAACTTGTGGCATTGAATTATCAGACTCCAGGTTAGTCATGTGATTCCAGCATTCAAGTCATGTGATGTATCATTTGTAGATAAATCCATGCAGTTGAATGAGGGTCGTTTCATGCAAAATGGGAGGTTAGTTGCAATATAATAAAGTGGTTGTGGTTGATATTTAATTATGTAGGTGTGGCTATGTTTTGATGCCAGACTGTCTTCTATTTCAAGAAGGGTTTAACCCTTATGATGCAACTACACACAAAACTGAACCTAGTACTATAATCCTTACTGTAAGTGACCACACCCCTTTAATTACTAATTAACAAAATTTTCACAACTAGATAATTGGCGCCCGACATTTAGTCAAACCTGGGCGTGGTATCGCATCGCCTCTAGTTGAAGTAGAAATAATTGGTATGCCTTGTGACAACAGCAAGTACAAAACTCAACAAATAGGTCAGTTATATCTCTCCATTGATCTAATCCTCTGTCCATGTATGATTTATTGACATATCGTTTCATTTTTTTCTTCACAGATTACAACAGTTTCAATCCTATATGGTTTGCAAAGTTTGAATTTGATATTAATAATCCTGAATGTGCTCTCTTGAGGTTTGTGGTACAAGACCTTGATGTGTTTGGTGATCCTATTGATCTGGGACAAGCAGTTATACCGGTACCTTGTCTGAAGACTGGATTTCGCTCGGTGGCTTTGAAAAACCCACATTCTGAAGAACTGGAGTTGGCGAGTTTGTTAGTGCATTTGGAAATGAGAAAAGTAAGTACTGATGTTTACTAGTCTAGAGCTTACTAATGGTAGCTATCCTAGGTCACTGTGGTAAGTACTGATGTTTACTAGTCTAGAGCTAACTAATGGTAGCTATCCTAGGTCACTGTAGTAAGTACTGATGTTTACTAGTCTAGAGCTTACTAATGGTAGCTATCCTAGGTCACTGTGGTAAGTACTGATGTTTACTAGTCTAGAGCTTACTAATGATAGCTATCCTAGGTCACTGTGGTAAGTACTGATGTTTACTAGTCTAGAACTTACTAATGGTAGCTATCCTAGGTCACTGTAGTAAGTACTGATGTTCACTAGTCTAGAACTTACTAATGGTAGCTATCCTAGGTCACTGTAGTAAGTACTGATGTTCACTAGTCTAGAGCTTACTAATGGTAGCTATCCTAGGTTACTGTGGTAAGTACTGATGTTTACTAGTCTATAACTTACTAATGGTAGCTATCCTATGTCACTGTGGTAAGTACTGATGTTTACTAGTCTAGAGCTTACTAATGATAGCTATCCTAGGTCACTGTAGTAAGTACTGATGTTCACTAGTCTAGAGCTTACTAATGGTAGCTATCCTAGGTCACTGTGGTAAGTACTGATGTTCACTAGTCTAGAGCTTACTAATGGTAGCTATCCTAGGTCACTGTGGTAAATAATGATGTTCACTATTCTATAACTTACTTATTGTAGAGGCTTACTAATGGTAGCTATCCTAGGTTACTGCAGATTTTTATTGTGTTTTTAGGCCAATGAAGATGAAGATCTTTATTGTACGATCAGAAGTCTACAAGAGAACATACAGCAACTCAACACACAAATGAGCATGGTTGCTACACAATATAACTCTCAAGGTGCTATGAAACAATTAGCTGATTTATCAGATCAAATGCAAGACAGTCAGACACAATTAAGAAAACTTCGTGATGCTAGAACAAAACAACAGTAAGAATGAAATTACAGTCAAAATATTGTTAATTCAAACATTGTTAATGTATTGAGTCCATGATGGCTAAGTGGTCTAACTATTTGGTTGTCACTAAGTTAAGTAATATTGACTAGGACTAGTATGGGATGCAACTAACTATTAATGTTATGTAACTAAGGGTACCATGTAAATGAGGTCATATCTTTATTAAGTAGCAAGGGATGTTCCATCCTTAATAGGGTGCTCTGTTATGTATGGAAACTGGCGAGTGTCTGAGATAAGTATATTTTAATACTGATTCCTACCCCCTAAACCTTGAATATTAAGTGTGTGACCCTACCCCCTAAACCTTGAATATTAAGTGTGTGACCCTACCCCCTAAACTTTGAATATTAAGTGTGTGACCCCTACCCCTAAAACCTTGAATATTAAGTGTGTGCCCCTACCCCCTAAACCTTGAATATTAAGTGTAGATTGTTCCACTGGCCCAAGCATGAAGTTTAAACTGAGGCTGGGTTTTCATAGGTATGAGGTATTTATTGTATGATACTAATATCTTCTATAATAAATTTGTAATTTTAAATGTATTTGGTCAGTAAATAATGTTACCTCTCTCTCTTTCTCTCTCTGTCTTTCGCACTCACTCACTCACTCACTAGAATTAGAAGCACATCTCGAGTCAACTAATGTTATGATACATTAGTAATAAAACATTCATTAACATTCATTAATTGTTTAGTGCTGGTCTCTCTTTCTTCTCTAGTTGTAGTACATTGTTTAGTGAAATCAATTTTATTATCAATGAAACAATTGAACTGAAATTAGTTGTTGTCTAAGTAGAGGAAAATAATTGAAGAAGACCTTTAGCGTATGAGACAATCTCTGTACCTCCTAACTTTGATTCTCCATATAACCTGTCTACGAATGTTATGGGTACCTAAGGGAATGGGAGGGTATGGAAGTAGATTAATGATCGTATGAAATGACTTGATGATGAATGGATGGGGTGTTGAATAGTGACATAATCCAAGTTGAAGATAAAATCTACGTTGTTACCTCTCCTAAAGTGTAGCCATTTTCTCGAGCACGTACAATCATTTCCATTTGAAACACATATCCCTTTGAGATACAAAGTGAGATAAGATGTTCCAATACCTCTTTACGATATAACCTAACACATAATATAACTAACATATTATATAATATCTAACATATTATGTAATATAACTAACATATTATATAATATCTAACATATTATGTAATATAACTAACATATTATATAATATCTAACATATTATGTAATATAACTAACATATTATGTAATATAACTAACATATTATGTAATATAACTAACATATTATGTAATATAACTAACATATTATATAAAATAACTAACATACTATATAACATCTAACATATTATGTGATATAACTAACATATTATATAATATCTAACATATTATATAATATCTAACATATTATGTAATATAACTAACATATTATATAATAACTAACATATTATATAATATTTAACATTAATATATTGTATTTACGAAAACTTCCTGTCAAATCTGATGCTGAAGGTCGCAATAAAATCTGAGCTAAAAAAATTTGCTCCTCGACTAACAATGTAACAAATAATTACATGTAATCTTAATTAATTAATTAACTACATGTATTATCAATAATTAAATGTATAATTAATTAATACATTTATTATTAATAAATTAAATGTGTGATTAATTAAAACATGTAATATTGATTAATGATAATATTAATTAATTAATTAATTATATATACTATTAATTAACACATAATATTTATTAATTAATTAATATATTTTATTAATTAATTAAATGTATTGTTAATGAATAATGTACCTTATCACTTTTCTGTGTAAGTCCCACCCATAAACTCCACCCCCTAATGAGTATCGAGTACCAGTGACAATATCATAATCACCCTCTTGTTGTTTTTTAATAAAAGTGGGAATAAACTTGGGCTGGAATGAAGGCATGGGATGAGTCTAATAATTATGTAATATGATGGAAGAATAGGAATCAGACTACAATATAAAGCATGAAAATGAGTCTGTGAGCTCTGAGATTTAAGGTATGGAAATATTAGAACAGATTCATAGGATCATAGGAATGGAAGTACGGATCTGAGCCTTACATGATGAGACAGGTCAGCATCCATTAATATAATAAAATTTCCAGTAGCATGTTTTTATTCCATGTATATATGCTGTACCAAGACCTAACTTAGCTGGGCGGGGACGTAAAACCTATAATGATGTCATTATGATGTCATATATAGTAACGATATGATACATACTATTTTTTCTTCTCCATAAATTTTCTGTAGTTGTTTCGCTACATCTAGTGTTCCATCAGGACTGTTGTCATCAATGATAATGACCTCATAATTATAACCACTGCAGAATAGGATATATTGTGGGCATGGTTTAACAATATTGCCTCACCTCTCTTCAAAATGTTGTACTAACAGCCAGATGACCAATGGAAGGTTCTCTCTTTCTTCATAAGTTGGAAGAAGGACTGTGTACTTATCTTCTTCATTTTCTTGATTCATTTTGCATCGCACTAAAGGGTTAAAATAATTTGCAAGGGCTGTTTTTAACCCTTTGATGACTTGACTCTAAGCAACCAATAAACAAAAAGTATTTGCAAAGAGTTCGCCAGTCAGTTCGGCAATGAGTATTCCAGGGGACGTAGCCGCTAAATGGAGAGTCTGTACACCTGATGGCGTCCATATGATTGTATTTGGAACATGGAATGACCCCCCCCCTGCCAGTGGAAAAAAAGAGTCGTTAGAGTTGATGGCAAAGAGGTTAGGGGAAAATAGTCTCATTTCCAGGCTCCAGAAAGGGAATTTAGGAACGAGACTAGGCTATAAATAACAGGACTCTTTTATATTTTAGCTCCTTTTTTAGGTGCTTCGTAAAAATTGGATGTTCTCTTTAATAGGAAAAGAAACATTCTAGTCGGTAGAAAATCTGCTACCATTACTATTGAAGGAGAAGGGCTATCATTTACATACACGCTTACAATTAATGGACAAAACGTTGAAACAATATATTGAGGCACATAACAAGCAGATGCGAACATGGCTACCAACTATTGCCGGACAACTTCACAGAATTGTTCTAGGTACATTCAGAAACAAGTTTGGTAAACTTGTTTGACCAGTTTTCTGTCTGTTTCTATAGATACCAAGACAATGGACGTTTACGTGGATGGCACCAAAACAGAAACAGTGGTATAAACAATACATACATAATAGTAGGTCTTGTATAACCAAACATAGTAGGGGAGATTACCCCTGAATGTCTGACCACATTACTTCAAAGGTAGAAGGTTAAGGACTAGTCTCATTCCCAAGCTTCCATATAGTTTGGGGATGAGACTAGCTAGGGACAAGGAGTTTAGTGACAATATATATTCAATGAGATGGATCTTTGTCAAATATTTCTATCTCCTTTAGGGTAAATTTGTGGACAATGGGTCTGAGAATCATTTTAAAGTGGGCAGCTCTGATTCTGCATATATTAAAACATTTAGTTCTGGTGATCAACGTAAAGGTATGCTTTATACTTTAGTAGCTCATGATATAGAACTAGAACCTGTTGTTGAAGTAGTGGCTGATGACTAGTCATCTCAACAGTCCTGTAACTCGGTGACTGACCACATATATATAATATATTGTCAATTGCTAACACACTTTTATCATGATTCCTATTGAAATTATTTATTATCTCAAATAGTAATAAAACTAATAATATTTACAAATATCAATTCCGTTTTGGCTTTCTTGTTGCATGTCAGGAAATATTCTCACGATTTAACAGCTAAGCAAAATGTTAAATACTATTTAAGGTAATTATGAATATAGGTATATTCAGAAGTTTTATCATAACAATATTTCATGGCTGAGCTCAAAGAATCTATCATGGCATGTCTATCTCCTGAATTAGCTGCTATAGCTGCTAGAGAACTGAACGAGACGCCCGCGACAAGACGCCAGTCGCTAATAGAGCTCAAACGAAGACTCGGTAAAGACGAGGGAACACTTGAAGATGATACGATTCTATTACGTTTTTTGAGATGCAAAAAATTCGATGTCCAGCGAGCTATGTCAGTATATAATGGCTACCACTCTTATCGACGTGATAATCCTGATCTCTTTAAAGATTTATCAGCTTCTAGCGTCAATCATATTTGGGAATCTTGTGTACTAGGGGGACTAAAAGATAGAGACAAAAAAAGGGAGAGCTGTTATGGTTGCCTTTCCAGGTCGTTGGAACCCAGAGGAACACTCTTTAGAGGACATGTTACGAGCAATGATTATACAATTAGAATTTTATATACAAAGTATTGAGACACAAATTAATGTATTGTACTAATAGCTGATTTCACTGATTTCCACTCTATCAAGCACGTTGCATTCGACCATGGTGCATTCAAATGATGACAGCTCTTGTACAAGTAAGTCCTGTTATAATTAATGTCTGTTATCTTTAAATGATCTATTTTTTGAATATATTACTGAAGAAAGAATGGTAACAAAATCATAATAATATTATTTGTCAACTACTATCAAAGTAACTTAGTTATATAAAATCAACCATTGTATTGAAGTAGCTAATTGTATTATATTGAGTGTATTCTTTTACCACACTTTCCTGTGTTGTAAATATCAATTACCTTAGTCAATAGAGTAGAATAAATATTAATAGAAAGTGATAATTGGTGTTAAGAGCTAAAAACAAACAGTCAGAGTGATTATGTAATCAGAAAGTACTATATATATTGTAGTATATATTGTGTGTGTAGGAACATAAAAGGGTTGTAATGACCATATTTGGCAAACCACTGTCTTACAAGTATACACCAACATGACACACCTGACACTAATCTTTCCTAATAGAATGCATTTCCGGCTCGTTTCAAAGGGGTCTACATCATTAATCAGCCCTGGTATTTCAGTTTAATTATGGCTGTCGTCAGCCGTCTCTTATCTGAGAAGATGAACAGTAGAGTAAGTTAACAAACCTCATCACCACTATAATACCTTGTTCACACTCACACTATGGGAAATAAATGCTAACACATCATTATGACATTAATTGTATCTATTGTATTTTTGTAGATACACATGTTAGGTGACAACTACGAACAAACTAAGTGATTATTTCAATCTGGAACAGCTGCCAGCTGAACTTGGCGGGTCACGGCCACCTTATGACTGTTCAGAGTGGATTGATAATCTGACTAAATTGTCTGTTGCTATGGAAACTAAAACCACACCCCTCACTATACCCTCAAAGAGTCACATTCAAACTGAAGTATAATGTTTTATTGTGTTATATTAATTACTAAAATTTATTAATTATTAAAATTTGTGCAATAAATTAATAATAATTAAGTCACCATTGATGATGCGTCAGAGATAACACGTTCCTTCCAAGTAATGTATTCATTTCTAAGAGGATTAGACAAACAACGTCCTTCAAATGATTCCTTTTGTAGTCGAGAAGAAATATCTAAGTCATCTGAAAAAAGAAGCGTGTCAGTTCACTATTTAACTATTCACTGACCTCATCATCTTCAGATTTATGTTCGATATCTTCAACATCTTCTGGGGCTTCTTTCCGACTTTTTTTTTGTCTTAGGATGACCAGCAGTACCTACACTCGCTAAATACAATATTTTAAAGTCTTAACTTACTAAGCGTTTTTGGTGCTGTCTTCATCATTTCTTCATGAACTGAATTAAAGTTTGCTTTGCTTGTAGAAGCAGCCATGACAAACTCATTCTTGTCACATCTAATTTTTAAGTAATCTGTTAAGAAAACAGGTTTGATCAGATTTAAGAAACTAGTTTGACCAGTTATACTTGAGTGCAGTGTAAAGTGCAGCTGATGAGTAAAGTGATGAGGTGAAGTTGATAGCTTCATATTGAGCTGGAGTGTATTTGGTCTCAATATGTCTCTGATAACTGGAAAATACCCATCATATGTTGTATAACTACATGTCCATTTGTCATACATGTATCCATTTAGCAATATATAAATCCATTCAAACAGTTATGCATCCATTTATGTAACTATGATAATCATAAATCACTATGCATCCATTGCATATATCTGCATCCATTGCATATATCTATGCATCCATTGCATATGTCTATATATCTATTACATATATCTATATATCCATTTGTATTGTATTTAACTACCAAGAAAGCACTCTTTCGCGGTGGATTCTATTCTGGGTAACCAAATCGAATAGCAAGATCACGAAGAGAACTTTGAGATTTGATATCCAACAATTTCTCAATAACTTGATAACTGCTACAATAATATTTCATTTGTAAACCGCTAAAACGTTGAAATTTTCTGTAAAAGAAATTCTCAATAACTTGCCGTCCAATTTCACTCACTTTATCAGCAACTTCTCCAAGTTCTCTGCATGCAAGTTCCACACATATTGCTGCCAGACATGATGGTTGTAGACCAGCTGTACGTTTTATTTCAGCTAGTCTGAAATATTCAGCTGCTTTCTCTTTGACTTCAGGAGGACACCTCAATTTCTTAACCAAACTCTGTACTTGCTCCATGTGGTATACCGTATATAGAATCTTACTCTAATTAGAAACTTACAAAATTGAGGAAATTGTCTACTTGACCTTATTTGCTGAATGTACAACAATGGCTAAGAAAGTTCTTGTATTGTGGCATGTGGATGTTCCCTGATATATTGCAGCCAGCACTGACTGAATACGTGATCAATGGACAACAAATGGTGCTGAAGTAAAGCTAGAACATGTAGATCGATTAATAAGGGTACGTATATGACTTGCATTGTATAATGTGACCTTTATGTTTTCTTCTGTTATTAGCTGAGTATGCTCGTTCGACATTTGATTATGTTTTTATTAGGGGTCTTACCAACTGTTAGTTATGTACATAATAGTGAATGTTAGAAGAGATAGCTCGTATTATGAAACCTTCAGGAGTACTAACTCTTAAAGAACCCGTTACAACAATGACAGATTCAGGTATCTTAAAATACATTGAATGTATTAAGAAATCATTTATACTTGCCTATATCATAGTTACTATGGAGACATTGTTGTTGTACATATAGAGGATAGTTTCCATGAGTTCCCTGGGTTCCACCTGCATTCCATTATTAGTTCCATGGGCTCCTTTATGAGGGTCCATTATTAGTTCCACCTGCATTCCATTATTAGTTCCATGGGTTCCTTATGAGTTCCATGGGGTCCATTTTAGGATATGCTATTGGACATTCATTAATTTATCCATTTTGTTCTATTCTAGATACATCTCTATTGAGATCTATTGAGAAATTAATGTCTATCTTAAGATTAGCAGGTTTTGTTAACGTTCAACAGGTAAATTGTCTTTAATTAATGGGTGTGGTTTTATATTATTTATCATTAGATTGACCAAAAACAATCTCCTGATAGTTTAGTGAATGAGGAGTTACAAAAACTCGGAGTTGCAACTGATAATGTTGTCATAGCAACAGTATGAACTACTTAACTTGTATATTAAACTGGTTTGTCTGGTTAGGTTGAGTGTAAGAAACCTTCGTATGAAATAGGAACTAGTAACCCACTTCACTTGGAGGGAGAGCACTTCAGTTGTCACGGCAACCTGTTGCAAATTCTGAATCGGCACGAATATGGACACTAGCAGCTACCGACATGTTTGATGATGATTTGGTGAGGTTTTAGTGGGTGTGGGTTAGTTATTAATTGTTATTATTTCATTTAGGACTTGTTAGATTCTGATACTTTGTTAGATGAAGAGGATTACTTCGACCAGACCCTTCCTCCTTAAAGAGTCAGTCCATTTGTCTGTATCTATTGATCCATTAGTGACATCCATCCATTCTTACCTTTTTCTATCAATTTATTCATTCATCTATCCATCCATTCATTAATCCCATTGGTCCAGTCACCCTCTATGTATCCATTAGGTGATTGTGGTCCTTCCAGTGGAAGAAGAAAAGCTTGTAAAAAACTGGTAAGGAGGAAATAATTTTCTTTATTTAATTCATGTACTCTTTCCTTTAGTTCATGTGGATTAGCAGAACAACTAGAAGATACTTCAAAAACAGTTACAAAGTCAGTGACTTCATCTTGTGGCAATGTAAGATAGAGTATAGGAATATAGAACATTCAATAACTATTATTTTTAGTGCTATCTTGGGGATGCATTTCGTTGTGCCAGCTGTCCTTATCTTGGTATGCCCGCCTTTAAACAGGGGAGGCAAATTAAGTTAAATGATAGACAACTCAATGCTGATCAATAAAATTATATCAATAAGTATTATTTATTTATGTTCCTGATCATGTGGACTATCATGTGACTCTAATATCATGTCTTATCATGCATACTGATATTTGTTATTCTTCAATTAAGATCACATTAAGTGCTACAGAGTGACTGTCACGTTACCTGCATTGTCATCTTTGAATTATTATGCAATGTGCGCAGTTATAAAGGGAAAATCCCTCCTTCTGGAGGTCATTTAAATGAATAAATATTTAATTCATAAAGAAGAAAGGATATTATATTTGTATTTATTCTTACTCAGAAACGTAGATATTGTCTTCCTCGTCTATTTTGTTGTTAAGGAGAAGAACTGTACTTCCATGTGATGGCTGAATCCAGTGAAACTACAAACTTACCTTCTCCTCAGCCACCTTAACCTCAACAGAAGATGGTTGATGCTCCTGTTCCATTACCACGAGCTGTCAGAACGGTAATTGCAATGAGAAAGAGATTTAATTTCATGAGATAGAAAAACATGAAAATTTTTTGCTAGAAGTACAGATGTATCTTTCTCTCTCTCTGTTTCTTCTCTTTCTCTCTCTCCAGGTCTTCAAGCTAAGGCAGTCTAATCAAGAACTACCATTCAAGACCTTCACATACACGCCTGCTATTCCCTCCAAGACTCCACCCACTCCTGTTGACTTGCGTCTATTAGCATCTTTTCATGTTGAGGGGTGAACATATCCGTCTTCAGAACTCAAAGAAGGACAGGATTTAAAGGCATTGATAGAAGACTATCGCTCAGCACATGCTAAAGCTGTGGTGGTGTTAATAGCAACGAGACTCGTAAATTACCTGATGATATTGTGATACATTGAAGGACTTTGAAGGTTATTTATTGCTGTTATTAGTAGCAGCGATGGCAATACTCTCTTGATTGTCTGGGACCCAATTTCAAGATGAGGATGAGTAATATGCCAAGTAAGCAGCTGGGATTATTTCTTATTATATTGATGTTTGTACTGGCTTCCTGCAGGTTAGAGATAACAAGTGTTTAATGATACTCCATTGGCTGTTTTTGGGGAAGATGAAGATACTGCTGTCCTGGAAATGGACCCAACTCTTCCTCAACGTACTTCTGATCCTCAAAACAGAGGTACATTTGTGATTGCTACCATTAGATACAATGGTACTAATCACAGTAATCTATGATAGGATAGCTATATATTAAAGCTCTAGACTACTAAACATCAGTACTTACCACAATGACTAGGATAGCTACCATTAGTAAGTTCTAGACTACTAAACATCAGTACTTACCACAATGACCTAGGATAGCTACCATTAGTAAGCTCTAGACTACTAAACATCAGTACTTACCACAATGACCTAGGATAGCTACCATTAGTAAGCTCTATACAATTTCTAGGTCTCAGGAGTAAGCTTTTGGTACAGTGGCCGCACTTACGATTTGAAAGGAGAGAAGTGAAGAAGTTAATGTTTGATGGAGAAATTATGAAGCCAGTTACTTCAGATGCAGGTGTCTTTACATTAGTAATGTCAACATTTACACAATATGAGAAATCTGTAAGCACATCACATTACTACATACTGTATTTATAATTCATTTGTATCTTTGCTATTTTTAGTCCAAAGCAGACTCAAATCAAGTTAAGGAACTCCTTAAAGAATTTTTGAAGTATTTTGATCCAGCTTTCCTAAAGAGTTCCTTTTTTCATTACTCTAGCTCATCGTCTTAGAACGTAAATATAACTTTATTACATTTAATTTTAACGTATATTTTACAGATACCGTCACCTGTTATGAATGTGATGAGTTAGGTCCTTTTGTTACAAGATGTATTTAATACCTTTGAAGGCTTACCTCCACAACAAATAGCAGAGGACCTTGATTCACTTTATTGATCAGTAAGAATCTTATAGTCTGTTTAACCTGCCTTTGTTCCATTAATTTATTAATTTTAAGTATGTTATATATTAATCTACTATATTATAGGAAAGACTTTGATATAATGTATGGTTCAGAGGAGGTCAATATGAGTATGTTCCAGTGTTAGCTACTGCTTGTAAAGAAATGATGAATATTTCTGCTCAAATCAAACGTAGTCAGCAGCGACAGGCTGATAGTCCTCTGAATAGAGTCATTTATTCTCGAATACTGTGGAGTAAGCATCATGTAACAGTCTTATGATAATCATATGATACTTCTCTCTCCTTGTAGTATCAGTACATTTGAAGTGTCTTAGTGAAAAGGGTATTACAACAAGAGCTACTGCTGATATATGGCTTGAACATTTATTAAGAGTAAGCCCCTGTATTATTTCAATAATTAATATCTTGATAGCCCAGATATCACAATCAATTGAGTTAAAGAGAGTAGTTATTGAGGACTTTAAACTTGGTTGTCATTTACTTCTCTCCTTAAATTACCACCGGAAATTCAATTTACTGCTCTCACATGACCCACTTTTTAGCTAATGAGCGATTTATACGACCACTTGTACAAGCAAGGTAAATTCATTTATGGGTGACGGGCTGAATTATACATGTCTCTATTAAGGGATTTTATATTGCATTGGAGAGTAATATTAAAAATGATCGTGAACTTTTAGTGCTGGTATTAGTCAACTTAAGATCTCTATATCAACCTTTCTTGTCCTCATCTAATCCTAAAGATGTTTGCCGTGCTAGCCAAGAAGGTACTCTATTAGGAGTTATAGATGAAGTAAGCTGTTTATCAAATGTTTCTACTTGTTGACTCAACTTAGGGTATTTCTTTCTTGGATGGAATGACAGAGTTATGGTTTCGTCGAGCTTGGCACAAAGGTGAACAGCACAAAGACTTTCGTAATGAATGCCTCAAATGGTTGAAACTGTTACTGAAGACAGTTAAAGTAACTGATCCTCAGCTCCTCAGCTGTTAAAGAAAATTCTTGGCACAAAGACGCATAGTATTGTTGCTGATCAAGAGTTTCGTAACAATATTGTCAAACAAATATTGGAAGATACTCGTAATAGTTTTTGTTCACTGTCTATACAATTGTTTTTTACTCTTTACAAGACTTTCGTATCTGGCCAATTGATGTATGTGATTGAAACTCACTCTGCTGTTAATGATTCTCTCTCTCTCTCTCTTTTTCTAGTTTTTGCATGAATTCCTGAAGCAATATCGTATCCCTGACACAGTTAAAATTAATGATGCTACTTGGTCTGAGTTTTTTAATGTTGTTCTTGAACGGTAATTTACAGCTAACAAACATATGTGATATCAAATCTTTCATAGTTTCCCAGGAGATGAGCATCAACATCATTTACTCACTTTCTTATGTAAAGTAGGAGACGTTATAAAGAAAATGGACGTTCCAAAGAGTTCATTCCTGATTTATTACAGCTGAATGTCCCACAGCTGTTCATAATTCCAAACAGATGCTAACCAAGAAATGGAAGAGGCTAGTGTCGGTCAAAAATTTAGTTCCTTTTGAGGTCATATATACAAAGGAACAATCTTCAATCAGTTATATTAGATAATATGCAGACTATATTATCTAAATTTACTGATAAATCAGATATTACTTTCATTGGATTATATTGAGTGTACTACAATCAGTAAGTTTGTGTCTCTTGTACATTTAATATATCCATTGACCTACTCATTCATAATCCATCTTTCTTTATTCATTAATTTCTAGGTTATAGTTCAGAGCTCAAAGCACTTCAAACTACAGATAATGAATCCTTACGATCAATTCTATCTGTTTCTGTCAACAACTTATGCCAGAATATCGAATGGTTTGGTTCTCTCTCTGCACGTCAAAAATTTTGTTGGGGGTGTGGTCTCCATAGTCTGTAGCAAGCTCTCAGTCACAGCTGCTAATTTTGACTGGGTCATTCAGTATCAGCCTATAATAGGTCAATTGGGTGTGGTCTTCAATACATACTGCAACACACGAAAGATAATGATATGAGATGTCTCCCTCTCAGATTACATACCAGATGAAGTCCAACACTGTCCTTGGGATGATTGTCAATAAATATTTTCAATGGGTCACTAGGGTTCAGGATATCTTACGTCTTGGCCAAAGCAAGTTCCTCCAATATAAAGTAAACTATGATGAAATTTTATGTATGCTAGCAAACAATGTTGCTTTAAGTGCTCTTGGACGAGCTGTGTGCCTCATCATTTTGTGATGGATCTTCAAGATATCTCTCAAATTAAAGACACTTATACTTACTGCTTTGAGCAGCTGAATGTCTACCCTACGATATGTTCCTGGTCACCCTGAAGTGAAGTATTGTACACTACCAGCTCTCTTGACCAAATTATGGTGTGGATTGCCTCCTAATATTCAAGAGGCAATATCTAAATATATATTTTTTCCTGGAGAAACAGAGAGTGACTAAAAACAATGTCTTAAAAATGTTCATACCCCCTCCATCAACGAGGTTGTTTGAGCCAGGACAAGATATAACATTGAAAGTTAGCAAACTGATGACTTTGTCAGACCTACAACGACTACTTGAAGATCTCATGAAATTTCTAGAGCCACTGGTCTTTTATCTAGATATGGTTGTTTTCTTCCATCTGAATCAGAGTGAAATGTTTGAGAAACATTTACTTAAAGAAACTGGAGAAGGTCATTAGTAACCTCATCACCTTATCTTCCAAGAACAGAAAAGACTGGGTTTTCTTTGTTCCCCTCTCTTACACCATCAGTTACTGTCTTCAGTCGAAGAGACTCATCTACTAGTCGCCATACCCAACCGTCAGCAGGTGTGTCCATTGAGAATTTGCAAAAAGCTCTAGAAAAGGTTAAAGATTTGATGTTTAGGATCTTGAAGGGACAGCAACATATGCAGACATAATTGCTGAAGGAGCTTTGAAATTGGAATCTGTGAACACCGATAAAGAGTTCTCAATCTTGTCAGGTTTTTCGGAAGTGATGGAGATGAGACAAGAACAGTGCGAAGGTCTTCAAGGTGTTCGCTCTATGTTGGAGCTGTTCCAATTCAGCAAACATATTCAAACTATTTATAGTGTTTGTGAACAGTATGGTTTGGAAAACTGTCTGAAGGACGATACTCTGAAACAATTAATGACAATAATGGAGGAGCTGAGACCTGAAGGATCTCGTGCCAAACTCAACACCTTGACTCCATGCAGAAAATGTACTTTATCAAAAAATCTTTATGCTTGGAAGGACGAAGTAATTACAGCTGCTTAAAATTGTTTCCAGCTGTTGCTAACAGTGCCGCTTTTTATCAGTTTGTTAGAGACAAACAGTTTGTTGGTCCACGAGGTCAGGCCATTTTTCGTGAGCAGTACCAATTAATAACTGCCAGCTGCAACATGAGGAGTATGACGAGAATGTCCTTAATCATTTAAGAGCTGCGTTTGAATTTTTGGCTCCTTTTATGGAACAAGATACCACATTTCATGATCTAATGAGTAAAGTAGCACGTCTGGATACAACCCACGGGTTTTGAAGCAGCTGGAAATGTCAATGAAAATATTACTCTCATTCGATTGTGGTTTTCACGAGCTGAGGTGAGTGGGGGTGGTTTGGGAGCTAGAATAGTGTTAATCTTTTTTCTTATTTCTTTAGGGTGATACCATTGAGAATGTTGCTAATTGAGGTTAGATAAATTTTTGTCAACAGGTTGCTTATACTTTCCAGCTGTCTGGTATTGAAAGCAGTATATTACTCATGTACCAATCACAACAGAAGATTGTATCTCAACGTAAACAAACTCCACAAACCTCAACCAGAACTTGATATTCATAAACCTGGATTGGCAATTCAAATGCCGACATTACCGACTGTGTATCCCTCTCCTCAGCCACAAACAATTCCAACTCCATTCTTCTCTAAAGAGGACACACCCACAATGGGTGGAGGTTATGAACAACGTTGGACTAATGAACAGATAGCTGACTTTGTTAGAAAACTGGGTTTCTAGATGCAGAGAAAGAGGGTGGAGAGAAAATCAAGTTGTTCTTACATTTAAACTCTGTGAGTGATTTCTCTTTTTGTTTTTCTCTACATCCTATAACATGTTTTCTATCACTTTCTCTCATAGACTGCTTACAAATTAATGGAGCTTTACATTAAACTAAATGAACTGGGTCATCCTAAATATCAGGCACACCGCCGGCTTCCTTCTTTGTTTTGCAATGTCTCTAAGCAAGAAGCAGATACTATGGTAAGTCCATATGTAAGTCATTGTTTAAATCCTCTATTACTTGTCTTGTACTTAGGTGCAAAAGTTTGGAAGACAATCTTCAAGATATGGACAGAGAAAAGTTGCTGCACTTCGTCAGCAATATACTTGGCTGTTGTTCTTCTCTGTACCTAAGTTGCTACGGTTACACTCCCTCACTCGTTCACCTCAAAATTCCCTCACTGATCAACCTGAAGTTGATTTGGATGCTATTGTTCACGACATATGCTTTCTGTTTGAGAATGATCTCTTAGTAAGGACGAAGACTTAAACCAGTTGTACAGGTTTGCAAAAGTTCTCTTAACAGGTTTCTCTTATCGTTATTATCTCTTTCTTAGCAAGCTCTTCAATATAGTCTGACCAATTTAGAAGATAAAGAAGATTCCCCAATGCATTTTTTTAGGACACTTTCTTCAAATTGTGTGTGAGTCTCCTGAACTAAAACAATTTCTTCTAGGCAAAGAAGCAGTCGTAGAGGAAGTATTAGTCTTCCTCGACCTACCAACCTCTCTTTGAGATCTCCAGCTGCATCTGGTACATATGTACAATGTACATGCATAAAACAATATTAGTATACTGATATATACTAGATGGGCTGCTGTGATATACTGACTTTTACTGGGGTATGCTGTATTCATATAGGCACTCCATTAGGTATGTACCAGCTGCATTATGC
>NW_024532793.1:87500-112709 GCF_016097555.1 Gigantopelta aegis
GCTTACAAGAAAGCTGATGAAAAGAAGAAGACAAAAATTAAAATGCCTTTTGTTACTGTAAGTTTGACTTCCACTTGCAATGTCAATGTCTCCTTCTCAAGGTGTTCCTTGACGAAGTCAATACTTCCTCTTGTGTTTGGGACTTTTTAAAGAGATTATTGTGGACAAAACTTTAGATGGACAGGTACACACATCATGTGACCATTCTATCACTGTCATGTGATTGTTATATGAGATGTCATGTGACTATTACATCTGCCATGTTATCACATTATTCTTCTATAGAGTATCCCATCCAATGTTTTCATTGTGGCTGCTTGTAATCCTCACCGTGGTAAACAGTATGGCTACTCATGCAGCTGAGACATTTGTTAGAGGATCTTATTATGTACGTCCACTTCATCCAACATTGGAATTCCTGATTTGGGATTATGGATCTCTGGATGAGTACCAGGAACGAGGACTACATTCGTGCCAAACTTCAAATGTTACATGAAACCTTACCAAATATAGAGGTTAAATTTTAAGACATTATACTAATTATTTTCTTTTTTTTTCAGGTGGTCACTCTTACTGATTGATTGTAGAAAGCCAGAGTTTAATGAGACGTTATGCTATGAGACAGCTGCACAAACTAGGAATGAAACCTGAGGAAGTGGATGTATCTTCTCGGAGCTGTGTTAGTCAAAGGGACATCCAAACGTGTCTTTACATTCTATCAATGGTTAATGTCTGTGTATGAACAGCAGAAAACATCATGGAGATAGAAAAGATATAACAGACGTGCTATTATGGTGTCTCTTGGTATCGTCTACTACATGAGATTGAACAGTGAGTTTCGTGAGGAGTATCGTAAGGTGTTAGATGATAAATACAATTTACCTCATGAGGTCAATTTCTCTCAGGCTTTTTTTCCTGAACTTGATTGGTTTTGCAGCAGCATTGAGTTACCTCCTGGTATTGCAAAGACCCAGGCCCTAAAAGAGAATTTATTTGCCACTATAGTTTGTACTGTGACTCACACTCCATTGATTATTGTGGGGGCCCCAGGGTAGTTCCAAGACCCTATCATTTAATTTGGGAATTGCTAATCTAAAGGGTCCAGAGTCTAAAATGCTCTGTTTAGAAACGTGAATATATTCAAAAGTTTAGACCCTCACTTTATCAATGCTCACGACGAACAACGTCCAATGAAATTCAAACTGTATTTTCCCGTGCAATCAACCGCCAACGAAGCCACTCTAAATTTTCATTGCCTATTTATTGCGTAGTGTTTATGGATGAGCTGGATTACCTGAAGAAAGTCATGAGTCTCTTAAAGTTCTTCACTACCATCTTGATAAAACAAGAAGTTTCCTTTGTTGCTATCACAAACCACGTACTAGATGCTGCTAAAACAAATCGTGCTGTTAGTTTTGTTTCGTCCTGAGGTATCTAATGAGGACTTAAAGACTTTAGCTAAGGGATGTCTGTGTGAAACACCAGAAAACCCTCCTCCAGAACTCAGAAAGGATTTAGATATTATTGTACAGTTTTGTCCTGCTTATACAAAACTGATGGAAATGAAACATATGAGAAAGTTCTTTGGTTTGCGGGATTTTATTCACTTCATTAATTATTTGAGACGTAGAAGAACAGAAATGTTAACTCCTCAGCTCATAATGGAAGGTTTAGAAAGGAACTTTAATGGAATATACTGGGCTTTGCCGGGAGAGGAAGAATCTTTCGGATGGCTAGTGAAATGTTTTTTAGGAAAGGTAAGTAAGGAAGTGTTTATGATACACACACGCACACTTTCTCCTCTCCCTTCTCCCCAGATGCTAACAATAGAAGACAAACCTGTTTCTCTTGATAACGTCAGTAGACGTAGTATTCTTGAAGTACTTCACGAGTCTCTCTTTGACCGACCACAACGTGGAGGTGGTGAAATGAAGTCCGTTACAAAACTTATCATTGATCCGTCAGAAGACAACAGTTTAGTTCAACTCTTGATGACATTTGGTGTCTTAGACAGAAAAAAAACACATGTTTATGTCTGCTCTGATTTCCCAGGAGATGGACAACTACAAAAGGTGGAATAAAAAATTAATAATTATTAAAAACATTTTATTTTCCTCTACTTCAGATAAATACAATAGCTGCTATACGTCATTCAGCTATTGAAGGTCATACTGTTGTTATGAGCCAAACTGATGATATTCATGAAAGTTTCTACGATCTTTTAATCAACGATTTCGACGGATTGATGACCCTGAACATGGCCCTCGTTACTATGCCAATATTGCTATAGGTGCTCATTTAAAGCCTTGTCGTGTCCATGGTGATTTTCAATGTGTTGTGGTTGTACGCCAAAGTGAAGTACAAGATACTCCAGCTCCCTTCCTGAATAGGTTTGAGAAATATTATATTAGTCATAAGACCATGTTGACAACTGCTATGAATCATTTGCCCCTTGTGTAAGGGTTCTGTGTTAACTACAGCTCAAAATAAGGTATTGTTGAATAGATGGATGAGTAGGTGGCAGGTGGATGGACTCATAGACAATCCTACTAATGGCCCAGCAAACAGCTATGATTTCCTTTCTTCTTTTAATAGGTAGAACAATTTATCAGTGTAGTCAATGGTGACAGTAGTCTCTATGGGTTAAAGAGTGAAACATTAGACTCTTTACTTCTCTCCCTTTTACCTCCATACGGTCATAAATATCAAGACACACCCCCACAACAACCAGTCGGAGATGATATTAGGGTGTACTTGTTACAAGAACTGTTTGAGATCATTAAGACATTCAGCTGGTTTGCTGTACCAGTCGTAAGCAATTAACTTAAATATATAAAATAATAATAATGCGCATTTATCTCTTTCAACTACAGTGTACAATAGGGGAACTAGAAATGGATGCCGATCACTTGTTTCCTCTTCTTTTTCGTGATGCTGCTTTGAAGGAGCTTACCAAACTCCTCACAATCGACTCTGCCCACCAAGCTGTCTCTACAGCATTACAATTTTAAAAGTCCTTACACACAGCCACTGATCCTCAGGCAGAGGGGTGTAGTCCAAACAGAATGTCTCCAGAAGCTAGTCTTGTTGTAGGTCTCCTCCAACAGTGGTTAATACGTCACATGACTAAACAGCTGATGAAATTAATGACATCTGAAGCAGTTACTCTACATCGTAAACAGATCCCAGCCTCTTATAGTGATAACTATCTCACTTACCACACAACACTTTAGTATTAAGAAGTTGTTAGATCTACAATTTAGAGCATTGGAATACAGAAAAGGGTATGAATAACAACATTGTAATGGCCCCAAATGCATATATATTAACTGTATTGTATTAACTTGTATTGTATTAACTGTATTGTATTAACTTGTATGTATTAACTGTATGGTATTAACTTGTATTGTATTAACTGTATTGTATTAACTTTATTGTATTAATTTTGTTTATTTTATAGTGATATTTCATATTGCGCTAGTAAGCTCCTTGTCTTTACTCGTTCTTCTCCTCTCATTCATGAACTCCCGTCCCAGTTTCCAAATCCAATTGGAGCACCTCGGGAGAAGGAACATATTTGCATCAGTGAACTTGTCTTCTCTGATCCTCAGCAAGTTATGGTAACCAAACTCTCAGCTATCCAGTCACAGAGCAAAGTCAATGAAATACTGAAAACATTTATACATTCTCCATCTAAAAAAATACTGCTTCTTATGGTTAATAGGTGCAGGTAAGTAGTTATCGTTGTTATGATGTTGTTTGACATCACTGACCCCACCTCTTTTTACAGGAAGCTTCTCGACAAATGATCAATCACCTCAGAGTGATGATTGAAGAGGCAGAAAGTCAAGCTCCACCCATTTCTAATAAACTTTTTGTTGTTTTGTTACATTTTCCACCACCATGTTTTTTGATGCTTGTTATCCCTCTCTTTCCTACGTGGATGGAGTCATTATTATTTGGATTCTATTGGTCACAGTCCCATTCTTCATCCTGGGACTCTGGATATTGAAGAATGGTTTCAACGATGTTGCTTCCCTAATAAAGGTATGGATGAATGGAGAGATCGACTGACTGATGACTGACTTGTAAGTATATTCCATTACTCTTTTTTAGATTTCCTATGATAGTTTGATGAAGGCCTGTGAACGTGTGCTAGGAGATGTCATTCCAAGTTCTTTGCTTCTCATGTGACTTATGGCACTCGATCCTCTGGTCCTTTCAACAAAACCAATGAAAGCATGCTGAACGAAACCCAAACTACGAGAGTTACTGGATACTAAAAAAGTTGGCATGAGATTATGCAAGCTTTTTAGAGCATGTTGGCGTGCACCTGTGATGGTAGAACACCTTGAGAGGGCAGCTGCTTTCACTCGTTCTCATGAGTCCAGTCTCAATATTACAGATGCTGTGCAAGCCAATGTTTCAATCTGCTTTCACAGACTTTCATGATTTGTCATGGTATCACGATCAATTAAAATCGTAACCTTGATGTGTGTTCTCTGATGAGTGTACTGCATCATTTGAAGAACTCTTTTTATCGGTTATTGGAAAGTTTTCCAACGCCTAAACTCACT
Organism: Gigantopelta aegis; assembly: GCF_016097555.1. Lineage (NCBI taxonomy): Eukaryota > Metazoa > Mollusca > Gastropoda > Neomphalida > Peltospiridae > Gigantopelta > Gigantopelta aegis. The sequence continues at coordinate 92,078 of NW_024532793.1, forward strand.
CACTAAAGGCTCTTGCTGGAAGTCTTACTCCGCCAAGACCTCAGGATCACCAGCCTAAGTTCCATTTTTTCAAGTAAGTGTGTCATGTGATAATCATGTATGCTGTTTTGTTTTTATTAGTTTGGTGTATTAGTAGGTAGAGGAAACTTGTTGAAGAAGCTAAAAAAGGTCAAAGGTGACCAAGGAAGACTTATTAGAAGAGAAAGATAATGACTGTAACCCCACCTCCATCCACTTTGTCACAGATTGGTCATGAAGACTAATGAGGGAGGTAGCAGAATTATGTGATATTTGCTATAGAACGGGAACTTGATGTGAGTACATGTACCATTAACCTAGGTACTATTAAACCTACATACCATTTGACCTAGGTGCCATTAAACCTAGGTACAATTTGACCTAGATACTATTCACTGATATAAATATACCACCTGCATTAACTAGTACATGTATACACTGTATTTATTAATCCACAAGATATACCTCCAATAAACACTCTGTTTGTACTACATTTCAATATCTTCTTAAATATCCTGATGAGTTTTGGACAAGATATTTTGCAGATTTCACCTCATCTTGTCTCCACCTGGACACAGGCCTCCTCTCTTTCATTTAATGTCATCCATTCCTTCTTTTCAGATCTCCACCAGCTACCTCCTATCCAACGTCTTGTGTACTTACATATTTATGTAGAGTACAACAAACTAAGCCTTATGGCAAATATTGCATCCCTGCTCCGCCCTTGGAGAAGATCTGGCAGTAGCCGAGGGCGCTCCCCATGCCTTTTACTCAACAGAGCAGTCTCCATCAAAAGATTTATTGCAGCTGTTCAACAAACAAGGTATCCTTTTTGGTGATCCTCAGAGATTGAGTGAATTTGTCATCTCAGCTATGTTTTCTGCACTTGTCGGGTCTGTGTATCCTAAATCTGAGTCAAGTGAACAAACTCGTAAGTCTTTTTGTCTGTATTATGTAGTCCTATTACTCTCTCTCTCCCCCTCTTCTCTCTCTCTCTCCTCATCTAGATTTTCAATCCTGAGGTCTTACTAGATTGGTATCATGCATATCTTCAAATTATGACCATGACAGCCCTTAAAACTCATCTTTACACAACTCCCCTACCTCTTAAAGAAGAGGCCAAGTTTAAATATTGCACAGTACATATCTTGTTATGTATAGTTTATTCTCAACCATCAAAAGAGGCCATGTACAAAGCATTCAAGTCGTCATGTCGCTACTTTCAAAATATTTTAGAACTGACTTAAAGGTATATTTTTCCATTAACTGTCTGTCCCTGTCTGTTGGCTTGTCCTTTTAGCTGTATGTATTTATCCATTTTAGTTAAAAGATCCTGAGAAGTTTCCTCACTTGTCTGAGTGTGCTATTGTTATTTGTGAAGTAACAAAGGATTCTGGCAGTGCTAGTGATTTGATATGAGATTTCAAGAAGAATATTGGAGGGGACTCTTTTCTCTTTCTTCTCTCAATTCAAGTAGGTCAAAGTAGTTAGCCATCTATCTATCCATCTATTTGTCTATCTATCTATCCATCTGTGCATTCATTCATTTTTTGATTCATCCATTTATCCATTTAGTCATCTATATATCCATATAGGTCTACCTACTCAACAGTAGATAGGGACTGGTTCCTCAAATTATCCAATTCACAACATGAATGGCGAGCATCCAACCAGCTGGTTAAATGAAGTAGTGATCAGTTCAAGTTTCTCTGGTGACTTAGTCTCTGCTATGGAGAGTTCTCTCAAGAAAACTCGCTACAGACCAAACATAGTTGCTGATATACCTGATTGTTGTGTTACTCTCTATGTCTTCAAAATGGTTCCTTTCTCGTCTCCTTGGTCATTGTGATCAACAGAGCAATGAGTCAGCTGTTCGTGGAGCAGGACCTCTTCTAATGTACAATCCTGAGGTTGGTGTAGACTATTTATAACTAGAGACATCTGTTATCTATCAAATGTTAAATAATAAGCTAAATATTGTACATTCTATTTAAATAATAAAACTAAATATTGTCATTATATTTAAATGATAAACTAAATATTGTACATTATAATTTAAATAATTAATACATTTATTAATGTTACTATAATTTAATTGTGTATTGTTATTGTTATTTTTTATTTAGGTACGTCCAACAATATTGCAGCTGGTTATCAGCAAATTCAGATGGAGGAAACCTGGTCCCTATATACCAGTATTTTATCAAGATTCTAAATCTGTGAGAGAATGTCGCCAAGCTGAGGTACAGTACATAGTAGTAGCATCTTATGAAATAATACTTTTTGCTTCCTCTCTCTTTTTAGAATCGTTTAATGCAACAACCTTTGTGTCACTTGTATTTTTTGACATTGTTTAGAACATTTGACCTCTGAACCCAGAGATGTTAATAGTTTAGTTCGTATTGCACATACCATCACTCAGGTACGTTATGAGAACATGTGACATGTCATATGATGTGTCATGTGATTATCAGTTATACCACTATTATATCATGTTATGTGTCGTTGTATCAGTTATACCACTATTACAATATCATGTGATGTGTATGTGATCATCAGTGGTGTACTATTTCATGTCATGTGATGTGTCATGTGAAGTTTCTTTTTCATGTAGCTCTATCGTCCTCAATCTGTGGATTTAGGGGAGAAAAATCCTCCTTCATATTGAGAAACAAGCTATTGTCCAGTGTCTATTACAACAGATAGCTTTACAATTCAACTCTAATGAAAATAAACCAGTTATTACACAAGATGTAATTTTATTATATAATGGCTCCACCCATGTCTCCGCCTACTTTTAGTTACCTCCAGTAATGGGTAGAACTTAATGAACTTCTTGAAGATCAGATTATGGGTGAGGGATGTGGGTGGTCACCGTCTTACCCTTGGCATGCATCTCCTACGTCACCTACGCAAGTGCTAGAAGATTCACGATTTGTTAACAAGTAAATATGAAATCATGTCGTGATATACAATGTATGCAGTATTTTCATCAACAACTAAAGGTAAATGAATAGAAGAATTAAATAGATGGAAGGAAGGAAGATTGATAGATGGAAGGAAGGAAGAATAGTGAATGACTGAGTATAATCCTCTCATCTCTCTCTCTTTGTTTTCATTTAGACTCAGACAGAGAGCAAGCCATATATGTTTCCATTTATGCAAATCAGTGACAATAGTCCTCTTAGTAAATTATATCAGCATGTTAGAACAGCTATGTTAAATATTGATGAAACCAAGGAGGATCTCAGGCTGCTATTGGACCACTGCTAAGATTGCAGATGAAATGGTAAGTTTTGACTCCTTAACTGTCTTATTTCTACTTCCCTTCCTCGCTACTTGCAGTGCTAACCCACGTCCTAAAACTATTCGTCCTGACTCTTTAGCAGCTGCAATTGATCGGAGGTTAGCCTTTAGGATGATGGTCTGGTTAGTAGCTTATTATGACTTTCTTCTTTGCTAAGGTATAAATTTAACCCTTTCCTCTAATAACACTGACCACTCCCCTTTAATAGAAAGTATCTCAAGTTATGTGTCTTGTTGTTGGTAAAGACCTTAAGCCTTACATACGAGAAGATGGAGTCATTCGATTAATACAATGTTTCTTGCAGCCCTCGTTGGTTACTGACATATCCTGAGTCCCCTAATCCACTGCGAGAAGATGCTCCCGTATGCAATTGCATGATAGTCATGTGACATCAGCGATCGATCACATGATAATTACATAACAGACATTATGACTAATTAAAACAGAAATAAGAGTAATGATGTATTATGAATTAATGTAAACTAGTATAATACTAGTTAACAACATACAATACTAGTAGTATTGTATGTTGTTAACTAGTATAATACTGTTAACTTACACCCCAGACTCTTTGAAATAAACGAATGTCTTGAGCCTTGATTGTGATGTCCAACAATGCTATTGTAAGAAAGAAGTAATAATGTGTTATACACTGACATTACAATATTATATTTGGCAGTATTATATTTGGTAGTATTATATTTGGCAGTATTACATTTGGTAGTATTATATTTGGTAGTATTATATTTGGTAGTAGTATTATATTTGGTAGTATTACATTTGGTAGTATTATATTTGGTAGTATTACATTTGGTAGTATTATATTGGTAGTATTACATTTGGTATATTACATTTGGTAGTATTACATTTGGTAGTATTATATTTGGTAGTATTATATTTGGTAGTATTATATTTGGTAGTATTATATTTGGTAGTATTATATTTGGTAGTATTATATTTTGTAGTATTACATTTGGTAGTATTACATTTGGTAGTATTACATTTGGTAGTATTACATTTGGTAGTATTATATTTGGTAGTATTATATTTGGTAGTATTACCATTTGGTAGTATTATATTATAATGTCAAAGTATCAGTTAATGTTTATACAGTTTTAATATTAATATACTTACCAGTTATTAAGTGCTTCATCTTAATGTTATGTGACACTCAATCAGATTAATTATAGTTATGTCACATGATAATCATGTGAGTATTGTATCCTCAACTTTAGGTGATAAAAAGTTTTACCAAATGGACAGATTAAACCAGTTCAGCGAGATGGTCCAACAGTCGATCCCCTTTATGAATTACTCATCCCTCCACGATTAGCAAAACGAGGTAAGTACTAATTGATATGACATAATAGTTTAATTTATTATTTTCTAGATCAATCAGATCTTGACTTGTGTCACTGTATGGCTAATTTAGCGGCTGTTATTATTGGATGTCCAACCACAATCTAACCATTTATGGTATCATCTTTTTTCGCCTCATGAATTAAAAGACACATTACATGACTGGATTTTATGGTATATATGTCCATAGTCAACTACTTCTTCTGTTTATACATCCATTTTGCTTTTTACTTGTCCATTCAATCACTGTGCTCATGTATCCATTTGTCCTTGTATTCATCCATTTTTTCTCTACTTATCCATTTAGTATAACTCAAAGATCAGTCCCGGAGGTCTTCTCTATGACTGTGGGGTAGAACTGACAGCTGATGGACAATATGGTAGACCAACTACATCAAACATGCTACACGAGGGACCATATACATTACATTCCCTTATTTTCTACTGTGGGCTAACTTTGGTTCCTTCTGTATGTCAATATTGACTCAAACTAACTCACAAAGTAAACTTCATGGAACTATAATATCAGATTGGCAAGCTATTCGACATTATTGTGTCTCACAATTGAAGACAATGTGGATGCATATTAGAAAATAATCTCTCTGTCTCTGATGAAGAGAGATCATTTTTAGTGACAAGATGTCTTATGAACCTCTATCAGGGAATATCTCTATTTATATTTAACCATTTCTTTATCAATTTACTTTTAACTATCCATTCTTCTTTTATATATCTGTCATTTTTCAGACCAATATGGACCCCACTGTTACATTTTTGGGTAAATTAAAGACATCAGAGGAACTAAACGAATACGAGACACTCTGGCATAACAAAATTTTTTTGCCTGCTTGGCAGGAACTTCGTCAAAAAGTATTCTAAAAATAAATTTTAAATATTATAATTTTAATTCTTGTAGTTTGCTCAATACTCAAATGTTGTGGCAGAACAAAGTTTTCATTGATATTAAGTAAGGCTCCAATGATCACATGATAGTCATGTGACTCGCTATTACTATCCACAGAGCACTCGAAGCATGTTATCCACAATTTCCCAATGAGAAAAGTTCCTCAACAGTTTACAAGGAGAAGAAAATACAATGGAGGAGAAAAATGGCCTACGTATTTTAACACACTTTGCTTTAGAAAAACGACGACTGGAAGTAAGGAATAATACAATACTCTTTGACTCTCTCCTCTCTCTCTCTCTTTGACACACTCTCTTCTCTCTCTCTCTCTCTCTCTCTCTCTCTCTCTCTCCTCTCTCTCTCTCTCTCTCTCTCTAGGTTGGTGGTCAACTATTACCAGCTCTTATTGAACTCTACCAATGGTTACACACTCATTTAGTACATTTGGTGACATTAGAGAGAGCTTATAATAAATTAACTATTGGACGTGTCATTTATCTTGCCTCAAGAAGGGGTAACCCCACCCTTATTGACCTTTACAACAAGGTCAAAAGTCAGTTGGACACCTTTGTTCCTCACATTTATTCTCTATTTAATAGACGAATATAATTTGTATGTTGAGTTAGTGGGTGGGGCTATTGGTCAGGGGGCATGTGCTGCAGTGAGGAGAGGTAACAGAATATATACCATAGCAGATGATCTGCCACTTATACACTTCCTCTCTGACTCGGAAGTAAGTCAAATTCATGCCACAACATTTATTATCTCTTCATTCACAGGAAGAGGGTGAGGGTAACGACTGGTTGTATGCCGTCATAAAGATATTGTTGATGCCCAAAACCTTTTTATACATACTTTATATGCTGATATCGGAGGGGAACCAGAACATCCCTGAGTCGACTCCTTACACCTGATCCCACTTACATTTACGCAGCTGAAGCTAATGAACATAGTTGTATTGTAGGGAAACAACAAAAGTAGGTGGAGTCAAGGAGTGTGTACTTATAATTGTATTTCTCCACTAGTTTTCGTGGAATGAGTGAGTTCCTGCAATTAATTCGATCTAGACTGGAACCTGCTCTAACTACTCACATTCCTGGTACAACCCTACGAGTAACTCCCAAACTGATGTCTCTGTCAGGTGACACTGTCCCTCGGCCTTCGCTTTTGTTTAATCTCCATTTTCTTCAAGAGGACATTGTTGCACAATACCTATCAGGAAAACCATGATACATGACATCAGTAGTTTGAGGAATGTGTTCAAGTTTCGTCAAAGTAAAAATGCAGCTGTCACTACTCAATTATCAGAGTAAGAAATGTTGGTTTATGATATTGTACTCTCTCTGTCTCTGTCTCTCTGTCTCTGTCTCTCTGTCTCTGTCTCTGTCTCTCTCTGTCTCTGTCTCTCTCTGTCTCTCTCTGTCTCTCTGTCTCTCTCTCTCTCTCTCTCTCTCACTCTCACTCATAGTCCTATGGGTGCTGCATTTAGCTTATCATCAATGGAACAAGCTCTTAAATTGTCATTATGTGTTCCTTTACTGATGGTTTAGAACGAAGATTGGAATATGAATTTCATTCAGCTAATTATCACATACTTACTGATATTGTCATTGGATTAAGAAACAGCTCTGGGACATTTAATACAGTTAGTAATGATATTATGGTATCACAATTCTTGTCTCATATTGTAATGACATTATAATGAATTTAAAGATATTAATACCTGTGTTTATATCCTCTAATAGGTTTTTGCCTGTTGATGGTGGAGTTAGTCAAGATCTTGAAGAGACTACTCTTCATGCTTTCATGTTAGTTCAGTACGACTGTCCTGAGGTAGAGTCTGCAAGTGTATTCGTTAATATTGGCATTAAAAAGTATGTCATTAATAGAGTTTATAGCTCTGTTTATCTGTTATCTTTCCTTCTCCACCATTTTATATTCCCTCCCTCTTTCCATAGCCTTGTAGAGCCTCAATTAGCTTGTCTTGCTGGTCTCAAACTTGCCTATCTCTATTCCACTTTAAAATTGTTTCTACGTTGGGTCAAAGAAGGAATGTACGACTTTAGTGTTTACCAATGGCTCTCAAAGTTCATTTATCAGATAATGATTGTGTAGTGTTGGAACAGATCCCGGCTCAATTTCCTGGTACATTATCTCAACTTTTGACAGAATTAAAAGGTTTAAGTGAAGTCTTGCTGCATGTGGAGGCCCATCTTGTAAAGGAAGTCAACGAGCAAGCTAGAGTAATCTTTTAATAATACTTTGTCAATCTATTTATGTATTCTCTATCTCAGTATCTATCTATCTAAACATACTTTTTCTTTCTACTTGTTATAATTCTAATAATTTGTTGCTATAGAAACCATTATTGAATTGTTGCAAGAGTTAAGTTTGCGACAAGGAACATGTAATTGACCTTATACCAAAGACTGTTCTTGTTCAACATTATGTCAAATTTAGAATCCAATTGAGAAGGTAAAAAAATATCTCCCTTCCACCTTCCCATGTACATTTCTGTTTTTGTTTTGTTTCTTTTAGGATTACTGCAATTGTTGAACAAAGAGTGGCAATAGAATCTTCCCTCCCTGTTAATGAAAAAGGTCAACAATGGGCAGAGTATGTTGACAACCTTTGGAGTGAGGGTCTACCTCATTTGAGAGATGAAGGTATGATGAGATAATATATTATTTTTTAACTATAAAATTATTTAATGTGTTTTTATTAAGGATTTCTATATATTGATCCTGCTTTGGTTTTTGATCCATCTACTGGACGATATGGGTTTTTTGGTGAGGATTGGGACATGGAGAGTACAAGTGAACTTGCTCATGATCTCAATGAGGACATCTCTGAGCGTAGTTTTAATTATGATGATGACGATTCCTTCCAGCCTATCTCAATGGATTACGATGATCCTTTCCTTTATCAGGACCAAATGTCCATGACAACCTTGGATAGTGATACCACTCTGATTCACTCAACTACTCGGGATGCATCTGTCAGAGAAACTTTAAGACAAGGCCTTGAAGATCCTCGACTTAGAGAAGAAATGCTTCGACTTATAACTCAAAAGAAAGGTAGTTTATTAAGTAGTTATGAAATGGTTATTAAACTGAAGCTTTCTAATAGTTAATAAGTAGATGGTTATTAAAGTGAATTAAGTAGTAGTTAAGTAATAGTTATTAAATAGATGGTTATTAAAAGTGGATTAACTAATAGTTATTAAGTACTAAAATATTTTTACTACATATTATTATTATTTTATTCTCCTCTAGATACTGACCAACATGCTAGAGAGTGGTCACCAGAAAGAGTGGCCAAATTCTTGGAAAGCATTGGTCTAGAGAAACATACCAAAAATTTTATTGAAGAAGAGATTGATGGATCACAATTACTCTCAGCCAACAGAGAAGTCTTTCAAGATCTAGGTGTAACTAGCCTAGTAGAAAGTACTCGTATATCAGTACTTTTCCGTCGCAAACTCCAAAGTGAAGAGAAACCTTCATATCCACTAGAAGACTTATTAAAAACTACTCCAAAATTAAAGGCATACAAACCAACATTAGAAAAAGCTGGTATTGATCTCAACATGATGTTGTATGCACAACAAAATGGCTACCTGATGATTTCTTAAAAGAGTGTGGAGTGAACAGAGCATTGGATAGAAATAAATTTGACACCAAGCTAAAAGAACTACCAACATCACAGTCTCCATCACCAGAAGGTAGAGAAGTTAGTCCACCTTACATTGCTTACTCTACGCCTGTATAACTAAATTGTTTAAACTAATACATGTAGAAAAGAGTGATATATATTAGCAAGTTTAAAGTTTTTCTTGATTTAAATTGTGTTTTATATTTTGATTGTTGTAATTTTTTCCATTGTAACCAATATGATTTGTATCTTGTAATATATTAGTAAATATACTTCTCTCTAATTTGGAATACTGGTAATTATTTGAGTAATATGTACTTGTGTTTTGATTTAAATTTAAATTACAAATGTTCAAATTATAAATATATATGAAGAAGAGTAGTGGCATCAAAGTTGAAAGTCTTTCAAATGTCTGTCTTTAAATTTTCTTGCTGCACGATCACTTGCCCTGTATTTTAAATTATCTCCATATAATAAAAATTTATGATCTTTTAATGTGAACTGAAAGACTGTGTGAGCTTTAGGTATTGCTATAATAGATAAGAATATAATTAATAAGGTCAAAAGTTAGTACTTAATTACCACAGTGACCTAGGATAGCTACCATTAGTAAGCTCTGGACTAATGAACATCAGTATTTAACATAGCGGCCTAGGATAGCTACCATTAGTAAGCTCTAGACTAGTAAACATCAGTACATACCACAGTGACCTAGATAGCTACCATTAGTAAGCTCTAGACTAGTAAACATCAGTACTTACCACAGTGACCTAGGATAGCTACCATTAGTAAGCTCTAGACTAGTAAACATCAGTACTTACCACAGTGACCTAGGATAGCTACCATTAGTAAAGCTCTAGACTAGTAAACATCAGTGCTTATTCCAATTATTTTCACTTACTGAGAATTCTATTGTCAGAATTTATCAAACGAAAGGTGTTTTGTGTTTCTTGAAGAACAATTCCAGCTAATCCTACATTGCTGGTACATCTGGAACGAACCACTGTTGAAGCACACAATACAATTAATGATTGAAAGAGTGATACAAATAATCAATGCTTGCAACGTAATAGCAACATTATTATAGCAACTGTGTATAATATATCATTAGTCAATTACATTATTAATGAAGGAACTTGTGTTTTTACTTACCCTCTAAATCACAACCATGCAAATCAGCTTTAAGTACTTTTTGAGCAAGTTTGTCGTGTGTTACTATATGAAAATAATAACTATATATTAAGTAATAATAGAATTAACATTTTAAAGGTAAAATTTTATAATTAACACTTATAGAACAGTAATCATATTTTATATGTCAGCTGGCTGATTGTAATTTTAACCCTTACTGTGTGGTGTAGGTCTCAACAAATCTAACATATATTTTGTCCAAAGTTCATGTAATGGTTTATAATGAGCATATCTAAAAAGGTAAAACAGTATAAACAGTACAAATTGTTACAGACTGTTACAGCATTACAGACTGTTACAGACCATTACAGTACATTGCAGACTGTTACAGACCATTACATTACAGAGCATTACAGACTGTTACAGACCATTACAGTACTTTGCAGACCATTACAAAGTATCCTCTAGATCTAATGACCTGCAACAGCCTGTAACATTTTGTAATCCACTTAATTTCTCTGTAATAGTCTTTAATTTGTCTCTAATGGTCTGTAATAAACTAAGTAGTCAGTAATGGACTATTTACAAATCATACTTTGTTCTGTTTTGGTATCTGTAGTAGGTCAAGTTTCCTCTTCATTTTAGCAGAAAGGGTTTTAATTTAGTAGGACAAGGTTGACTAGGTCGAGAAGATTTTTGAATTGGATCAAGGACCACAGCCTGATAAATCATATTGGACTCATTATCTGCATATCGTTTGAGAAAGGACTCAACATATCCCTGTGGGTCGCCTTTTGTGTCCTAATTAAAGCATTCCAATCAGGAAAGGACAATATTTACATCATCATAAGATTAATAGTACATGTTATAGCTATAGAACTAATGTATAGTTCTAATAGTCTCGACTCCAGATTTAGTACACACTACTATTCGTTGCTATGGTAATGGTTACATGACAATATTGCTTAGTGATGTTCATGCTGCTTGAATTAAAAATGGTCCAAAGTGACATGTAAAAAGGTCACTTCAAATTTTTTAAGAAGTTAAGTATATAGGTCCTTGTGTGTTGAGTAATTGTTTGTGCTCAGAAATGTTGTTAAGTCTGTAAAAAAAAACCTAAACAGATTCATTAATTTACATGTATATTTACTTGTAGAAAAATGACATTATATAAATATTTTTAAAAATATAATACAACATTTTAGAACAGTAATACTAATGTCACTTAACAAGGACCTATATGAGTTACCACATCATTAAAAAATTTGGACCATAGTCTAATATTAAAGTAATATTATGTTATTATCATTATGGTTTATGAAAATTAAAAGTGGCCCAAAATGTGTTGATAGGTGACAAAATCATTACTTCACATTTTTTACCATAAAAAAGATGTAGGTTTGAAATTGAGACTACATTTTAGACAGCAAATGCCATAAAACCTAGCTAGTTCAATTAATAAATTACCCTGAGGCAAAAATACTTGATTTTTCAGCATTAGGTTTCCATATCTTCTCCATAAAAATAGGTTTATTAAACTCGCAACATTGATCTTTCAGCTTCATATCTTCTCATAATGGTTATTTAACCCTTTGGTAACCCACAATTGCAGAGAGAAGCATCAGCTCCACCTCACATGATATCATGAGTTTCAGTCAAAGCTTTAGTAAGTCCACACCAACTCTACCATCTGGCTCAGGAGAGGATTACTGGTCGCTTGATGATGTCTTAGCTGGCCAAGAACGTATACCAAGTCAAGTAGAGCAACCACTTTATAGATTAGGTTATCTAAATTCTCATTGTAAAGAGGAGCATTTACTTCCTGGGACAAAATTAGAACTGCCATTATGGTTGGCTAGAGCTCTTTGTACTAGAAGAAGAAAGATAGTATCCGTACAATTACCTAGACCTTATCACAAACCAATGAGACTAGCAATGGGGGCAGACGCTAATGTTATTGATTTTCATCGTAATGGACCATATTATTACAATGTGGGTCTCTCACTGTTGCACTTTGACCTCCCAGAAAGAGGGGACCTTGCCAAAACTCTACTAGAGGTAACTAATGGGGTGGCTTTTTGATTTAATTATATATGTGAGCGAGGTTTTAGTCAATGTTTGTGTAGGCATATGTGAAGAGATTTCGTCGTATTATGGACTCCGCCCACAATGCGTATCTATTAGATACATCACAATTTACAAATAATTTAGACGAAATGGAAAAATATCTATTCTCATTAGGACAAGAGGTAAACCACACCCCCTAATTATTTTATAAATTATTAATATCCTTTTTAGGCTCTTATGAGACAAATCAATTGGGAAAGAGGACATTGTAAATTAATAGGGACTTCCTCACTTGTTGAGAGTGGATCTCGTAAGAGGAAACGTGAGGATATAACATCATAATTTTTTAATAAACTACAATATATTACTTTAATTATGACAAATAACAATTTCTACTACAATGATGTGTATGTCAATGTATGTAACAAAATGGACTCATGAAGTATTATTGTTATTAAAAGTTAGATTGTATCCCTGAAGTTCTTAATGCCTCTGGTATCTGACTAATATATATTATTAATACACAATATGTAATAATCATTTAGGACATGTATTGTTAATATAATTATAATAATCAAATATAACAACACATTAATAAAATGTTCCTATATTTTAATGTAATATAAATGTTCTGATGAGAAATGTTAAAATGTCGTAATATCAAAGAACATACTCTTTCTTTAAGAGAAAGCAGTCACTTGTGCTATCGATGAACTAATTTTTTCTTGAGGAATAACTTTTCCATTACATAAGATATTATGTGGTTGTGTATAGCGAATATTATCATATTCCACATTCTGTAAAAGAGAGGTCAAAATTTAAAGTGTAAAGGACAACACAGCATACCAAATTTGGGAATGTGGATATGTGATAGTATGGGATTGGGGACAATAAGGACATCTCCGATATTGAACTGGAAAGAATGTGCCAAATTGTACACAGTCATTCCAATACTGTCTCCATTTTTATCCACTAACACACATGCTCTGTTAATGACAAAAACAATTATATATATTATATTCTACATACATATATGATAATACACAACTTAATACCATATACACTCCATATAAAATAATGCTCACAATGGTACACGATCTTCTGTTGTTAAACAAGATCCACAGCTCCAATTAGGACTGTTCCTTTTCCTCTCTCATCTCCTCCTTCTCTTAATTCTCTAATACATATAATATCTCCACTTTCTTCAGTAGATCTAGCTTCACATGATTCTAAAACAGATTGTTGTAGAGTTGCTAGCTTTTTTTGGTTTAAGTTTTCCACGAGCTCCTATAAGTTGACTATAACTTTGTAGAAATTGTTTCATAGATTGTAGTTTTTGTTGTGGTGTTGACCAGCCTGGATCTAGTCTACAAGCCTGTTCTAAATGATCTAGTCCAATAGTATATTCTTCTTCATATAATTGAAGCTAATAATGCGTGTGTCAATAAGCATTGTTGTTATTAAGAAAACTTACTGTTGCTATGTTGAAATGTAAGTCTGGATTATTAATGGTGACAGGGTCTTTCTCCTAATGAATGCAGGGATAAATAGATAGATAGATTGAACGAGAGAGATACAAAGAAGGACTTACAGCTTGGTTATATGCTGTCCTACATTGTTGTAGCATTTTGGGATCTTGTTCAACAGTAAAAAAGATAGCCAGATAAGCATTACCAAGAACCACTAGTATAAAAGATCAAATTAGAAGAAATGAACAATGTACTTACTCCATGATGTTCCATCTTTCACATCTAATGAAACAGCTTGTTTAGCTTTCTCTAAAACTCTCACGAGTGTTGGCCTTCTTCTCAGTAGCATCTACATTATATAATGTTATCCATTTGTCTAGAGCTCTGTCACATGACATATCACATGATATAAAATATATAACTTTTCAATTATGCATGCCAATTATAAATAGAAGTTGAATGATGAGATGAACTATATAATTTAGCACATTTTTTACAACAAAATTATATTCCTCTATCCTTTCACTCATTTAATCCAGCATTCATCCATCCATCCATTATTCAGCACTCTTTTTTACCCTTTCCAATCTGGGCGTAAAACCATTGACAAATTTCTGAGTGATTCTTTATCACTTCCTACAGACGAGGGTAAGTACCTCATCAAAATCTTTCACAAAAACTCACATGAGACAGAGCACCTGTAAAACAATGGTGAGCCTGGGAAATATTTCCGGCCTTCCAATAACTCTCTCCAAGAGAGTTCCAAGCATCAACAAGAGAAGGACTGCTTTTAACAGCTTGAGAAAGGAGTTGTTCTGCTTCTTTGGAATAAGTTGGGAGAACATTAAGGGCTTTGCCTCGGAGATATTGATAAATGGGGCGTGGTAAGGTATCTATGGCAAGCAAGAACATGCAAGGAAGATGTACTTGCTGATTACCTTCTTTTAATTGAAGTTGTTTGACAGTTTCTTCCATTTTGAGTTGAACATTATAATCCTTCTTTTCGCATCTTCAACACTATGCGTTTTGAAAGTAACAACGATTAAATTGATATAGCTCCTCAATTAAAACCTAATTTAGTAAATGACAATTTTAATGATATATAGTGTTTTAATACTTTAGCTATTTCAATATCTGTTTTTTCTGGTTGCTCCTTTTTATCTTGATGTTCCTCCTCCATGCTGATAGTGAATTTGCAGAGGTGTACGGAAGTATACTGAGTGTTTACTGTTGCAAAAGGGTGGGGCTCATAGGTGCAAATATCACACAAAAGAATGGAAGGTAGTATGTTGGTACCATTGAGATCTACAGGAGGTAATGATAAAGGACTTTTATTATGAGTTATTGAGTTTTAATATAGGTCCTCTAGTGAGATCAAAGCCTAGTGGAATTAACTATGACAAATTAATGGAAATCTGTGGACTCAATCAATCAACAAGGTATGTTTAATATACTAGCCTACAAGATTGAAATAGATATTCTTATTAGTACATTAAAAAGTCAACCATCTTTGGACCATGAACAGTTCATGAAAGAATACCATTGTTATTTCTTCCTCCACTTAATGCTAAGACTGGGGGAAGGCATCGAAGAAGTCTAAGTGTCCAGCCTAAACACAGTTAGGTATTTTCTGTAACAGTGTCCACTTGTAGTTCATAATATATATACAGTAGTTACCTCAGAGAGGCAAAAACAAGCAAGACCACGATCAGTTACTTCAGAATTTCTACATAGACAAAACCCATGCAAAAGGAAGTTAGTATTATTTTAACACAGAGACTCATGGCAATATCAAAAATTACTCAAAAACAGTTAGTATTAAACAGTTAGAAACTCTTTAAATTAAAATCTATGTGTATAATACATCAATATAGTCCTCCATTGCGTAGTTCAGATGAAGTTAAAACTTTAGCATCATTGCTACATCATTTTTCGGCATTCTTATCACCTGATTTACCAGACTCAGTCAAAGAGGGAATAGCTGCACGAACTATCGCTGAGAGAGTTACAGATAGACGAGGACTAGCCTGTAAGTTTGAAAGACTTGCTATATATAAATAAATTGATTTGATTTTTAATCACTATATATACAGTACCTAGAGAAGGAGGTAGATATCTTATCATACAAGGAAGAGTTCAAGAAGTTGAAAAGGATTTTAGAAAGTGGTAGATACCAAACAAAAAATGGTTAGTTCCATTAATTGACAAGACATAATATTACTTCCTTATATCAGCTTTATGCAGGAGATGTATTTGGTGAAATGAAAGAAATGGTTTACCCTCCTAAACATAGGTGGTAGCCATGTGACATAATAATGATTTTTATCACTCTTTTTTTGTAGTTTACCTGTCTATTTAGGAGAAAATAAATGTTTACTTGTCCAGAATAACAGTATCTGATATGAAAAGAGCTGAAGAAGTAAGTAAAAGTTAGCTAAGACTCTTTGGAATATATCGCCTTTAGTTTGTACATGGAAGACAGCTACAGGAACAGCTAAAAGTCATCAACTCTTCACCATTACTTAGATGTTTTCAGTTAAATATACGTCAAAATTTAGCCAGGAATATACAATGGAAACATTTCCCAATAAAAACAAGTAGGATTATTTAAATATGAGACAATCAGAATAATATTTCTTTAGAAGTATTACAAGAAGGTGAAGCAGTGACTTTTTTAACTGTTATCAATAATGGTAAATGTCTAGTCACAAAGACTGTACCCATGATATCTACATCAGTAAAGGTTTGTTTAACTGTATAGGTATCAATTGTTACTACTTTGTGCATTCTGTTTATATAGGTTTGTATTGGTGAGATAGGGGAAGGTGATTGTGTAGGTGAGCAATATTGATGGTTGTGAGATAGCTCCTTACACTGTGACAGCAAACTACTCCACTTCAAGTTGGACAGATAGCAGTCAGCAAAATACTAGGTCAGTTTACGATAAGGAATAAAATATGTCTTTACTATCACTTTAATAGCTCTTGAATTAGATAAAATTCTTCTCCTCAGCGTCAATATGCAATAAACTTACCATCAGAGGTTTGTTATACAGATTTATATCTGTCTTCATGTCATAGGAGTGTTGTTTATTTATAGGAGATGCTTTTAGAAATATATGCAAATAAGCAAATGTCAAGAACAATGGAGTGCACTAAAAGTGAGTTAATGTGGTGTTTATTACGGTGTCACAGTAGTCCATTCTACAAGAGCTATAGTTGGTGAAGTTTATAAAGAACAATGTCGAGTAAAAAGTGCAATGTCTTAATAATCAAATATTTATTACTTCTCATAGTTACCAGTATATATCCATTACAAATATCTGAAAATATCATCTATTATATCTGAAACCATTACAATTAAAAATACTATAATATACCAAATCATGAAACAAATTCATTATAAATAATACTATTACAAAATAATACTATATTGCATAGTGATTGATGTTACATGCATGTTATACATCCAGCTGATCTCCAGTTCCTTTTAATATGGAAAATAAACTTGCTATTGTGCAGGTTCCTCATCAACCTCATTGACTGTAACTTTCCTAATTATACATAAATAGATATCTTAATGTATATATTATATCAATGGCTATAGATAGACTATATAACTAGCACTAGCTATTAAAACTATTTTAGTATATTTACTTGTCATTTCCTTTAATTACAAAACAAATTGTATATTATAATTATGATGTAGTAGAGATAAGTTATTATGAATTGATTAATTGATAATGAGCTAACATCAATGCCATTCCTTTATAGGACTCTCTAGACTATGTGCATGAACTTGGACCAACCTCCAATATAGTTAGCCCGTCCCAAATTTATTCCATCCTTACTTAATATCTAAGAGAGAGAAATTATTAATTAAATTATATCCTTCTACACAAACTGATGATTCCATAGTAAATTAATTATCGTTACAAGTCGACCATATACTAACCTGATGTTGTATCTAAAATGAAATGACAATTTCATTGTAACCTATCATATCAAGCATAGGACATTCACACATAGGGAATCTATACATATGACAGTACTAAAGAAAGATGGCTAGTATCAGTGTTACTCAAGTGCAGGTTGCGGCAATTTCAATAAGATTAGTAAATGAAGTTCCAGGTCCACCAGTGAATGTCCGTTTTTCACTAAAAGAAGATCAAATATGATAAATTAGTAAACACTGATTCAGCAATGGAAGCTTGTCTTTAACCCTGCTATCCATTTTGTACGAATGCCATACTTATTTGCAGATATATTCTAACATTCTTTTAACATAACGAGGGTATATTTTGCTGATCTAGCAGAAATATTTTCTGCTTTATGGTATAGTTTACTTCATGGTATGAATGAATTTTATCAAAAGGAGTAAATGCTGAATCAATATTATCATTAGACATAATTATATAAAACGAATAAATGTGTTGTGTACACGTAGCTATATCTTTGACTAGTTTGCATTTGTCTTTTCTTCTGAGGGACAAATATAGTGTATGCAATCAGTCTAGTAGTAGAATCTCTTTTTTCAACAATCTATACAACGATTCCAGCCATCACGAGATTCTTTTGTTTTTAACCGGCCTTCTTTTACATTCATCACATTGATTTTTAGCCCACATTATTTTTACATCTTTAACAGGAACACTTTCTCTTGATCCATAAAATTGATTAGTCTTTTTTGTTTTCTTATATCATTATAAATTTTAACGGTGTTTTCTTTTACAGTTCATGCAATTCACCAAGTTTCCTTTTTTGCTCTTCAATAGTATCTTGTTGGTTTTTACAAATTTTGAAAAGTTTTCCTACTTGATCTTCTATGTTTTAATACGATCACTGTTGTTCATCATTAGGTGGACGATAAGAAGGGAGTTTCGTTATTAATATATACTACTTGAGAATTTCTTTCCATTGAAGAAACTTTTTTCATTTATTTGTTCAAATTGTTTTCTTGTAAAACAAAATAATCTGATCTTCTGACGTCAGCTCTTTAAACCTTCAGCCATTTCTATCCCTTTTTTGCTCCTCTAACTGATGCTAAACCGCCGCTACTTGCTTTTATAAAGTTAAGATTGCACAGCTTTAATTTCATTGTGGTTATATAGAAGTCTGTGATTATGATTATAAATAGAGTTTGAGTGGTGTAGTCTATTAATGAACAAGGATGGTATTAAATAACTGATTGTAAATAGCTTCGCTACTTGAACGAGTATGCTTACGGATACTGTGATTCTAATTAATAGGATTTTCAAATTTTCATTGATAATTATTATTCAAAAAATAATTAATCTCGGTTACTACGAGGAGGAATTGGTATGTTTGATGATTTTGAAGGTTGCCATCAAACAAGACGGATTAAAAAGGGTATATCAGATCGTGCTTATTTTCCAGGTCCTACGCAGTTGACTTTTGCTCAATATTATGGGGATTTCATCATGTCAATTTTTCATTACAGGATTTTGTGTGCTTGCCTACTTACAATTACCCTTTGATCATGGAAGAGTTGCTCTTTTATACATATCGAATGAATGTAAAACAGATGCATCAGTGTTAATCAAAATGGGTATGTGATAACGTCCTGTTAGTCAATATCCTCTAAAGGGGTTATTAGATGTCACAGTAGTTCATTCTACAGAGAGAGAGCTAGAGTTGATATGTTAGAGCAATGTTAAGTAAAAGTGCAAAATGTCTTAACTATGTTACTTCTCAAGTTACTAGCAAATATCTGATAATAATATACAAATAAAACTACTCTTGATAAACAAAAATACCAATAAAACTACTCTGATGATAAACATAACAAAATACCAATAAACTACTCTGATAAACAAAATAAATACCAATAAACTACTCTGATGATAAACATAACAAAATACCAATAAACTACTCTGATGATAAACATAACAAAATACCAATACTCTGATGATTAACTAAACAAAATACCAATACAAATACCAATAAACACTACTCTGATGATAAACAATACAAAAATACCAATAAACTACTCTGATGATAAAACATACAAAATACCAATACAAAATACCAATACTGATGATTCAACTGATAATAATTAAAATGACCAATAATACTACCAATAATTATGAAAAATACAAAGTGATTGATTTCATGAAGTCACAAGTCACAAGTGAAAGTGTGTCCATATATTCAGATGTGTCTGCTTGTGCAATTTCCTTGCTAACTGAATATTTTCAGACAACCAGGGTTAATAGGATTAGAAGCTAACAAAGTTCATGCGGAATTTAATCCACACAGGTAACTTCAGGAGTGGACATTCCTGCAGGGTAGACCAATTGGCACTCTGACCCTGAGAGACTTGCAATTAATGGCACTGGTACAATACACAATAATTCCCACAATAGTTGTGAACTTGGCACAGTTTGGTAGACTCAACAACACTGGTTTGGTTAGACTCCCACATGGCACTCTGATACCTGGGTAGACTTGCAATTAATGTTTGGGATAAGAACTCACACATTGGCACTCTGATCCTGGTAGACCGCCAATGTTTGGAGACAAAACATTGGGCACTATGAGCATGGTAGACTTGCATATGTTTGGGTAATTAGACTCAAACCATTGGCATCTGATTCCTGGTAGACCCAATGCTTGCAACGCAATTTCAGAAAACCAGGGTTAATAGGAAGGCAAAAAAGTTCTGAGAATTTAATCCCAAGGTAAATTAGACGGGACCCTTTAT